>NC_134693.1:105962787-106262787 GCF_050947455.1 Rhinoderma darwinii
TGACATTGGGAGACCAAATCAGAACAGATACATTAAGCAGAATAAACAGCAGATGGCCTATAGTACAATTGCCACAGTAATATATTGTGTTGTAATATATGTAAAATATTGCACCTATCTGTTTATATGGAGAAGGTGTAAATCATTACATTGAGATGGTAGAGTATGAAGCCTCTACTGCACCTCCATATGCCTCAGATTTCATACGGGGGCATACAGAGTTGTTTTTCGGAATATGAAAAGGTCGGATTTTGTATGAATATCTACGTACACATGGAGTCTGTATGGCTCTGTACAGGGTCTGTGCCAGTGGGCATGAGCCATAACTCATTCGTTTGGATTTGTTTTATGCCTTAGGTAATGTAGTTAGAGAGAGAACCATAGACGTGACTAAATGGTGAACACCTTTTCTTCACTGCTAACAAACACCAGTGATTTTATATCTGTTATTATCTTCAAGGTAAATTAATATAATTATATAGTTTGTATATATGAAATCTATGCTCTAACAGTGCATTCATCTGGAACAGTAATTGCACGGCATAAAGCAATACCATGTGCCAGAGTGCTACGCCAATATGGTAGCATGGCAAACCGCATGTAAGTACTTGCGTTTTTTGCCTCTATTTTACCACACATTTTTTTACCTAAACCAGAGCCCTGAAAATTTGACTCTCCATCGCACCATGGTCATGAATTTGATAGTATGGAAAGGAGTCATCAAATTGTAGTCATTTATATTTTTTTTAGAAATGACAGTAGAATTCCCCTTCTAAGATGACCTGTCTCCTCTCCTGACATGTTTGTTTTAGTAAATACTTGTATTCTCAATGAAATAACAATTCTGGAGCATCTTTTATTAGTATTCTGCTTTGTGCCGTTCCTGTTGGGGGTGTGCTCCTACACAGCCTGACACTGTCCAATCAGTGCTGAGACTCTGTAAGGACACGCCCCTTTGACAAGAGGAATGGTAACACCCAGTTGTCAATTTAATAATTAATTTATAGGATAAATTGCACAGTGCAGAGTTCTAAGGATACATGCTCCACAATTGTTATTTCATGTGAAATAGAAGTTCATACTAAACTAAATATTTAAGGAGGGGTCCCCTTTAAATTATGGAAATTTCATGCCAAAAACAATCAATGTTGGAAGTAACAATTACAAGTGAAAAGTTAGAACACAACATGATGTAACTTACAAAGAGCATCAACTCAGCAACAGAAATACAAACAATTATGTATGGAAACCTGGTAAAAGGTCCTTCACTCACTGTTATGTTCCAGGAGCAATATGGATATGGTGGGTAGTAGAAAGGGTAATAAGGTGTCCTGAGATAGCCCTGGACATGGAATCCGTCCTTCAACACAATGCTCTCTTCACAGGCTGGTAATAGAAATAACTATTTGAATTTCCCATTACAGAATTCAGCAGCATATCTATAAATGTAACTCAATACCAAAAAGTATTTTGCTTAGTAATGTAATCAGGTTAGAGTAATGAAATCAACAATTTCTCTGTAAATAAATCTCATGCTACAGCCTCTGGTAACATCACTATATGGTTGGTACCATTAACTCCTTACCGTCACAGCCATTTTTCCTTTTCCTGTTAAAGGCCATTTTTATTTGTATTTTTTCATTTTTGTTTTTTGCTTCCCACCATCAAAAATATACAGCTGACACCTGCGGTGAATGAAGCAGGCTCAGCCCATTAGCCAGATATATACACTCTCCCAACTACAGTGCATTTGAAAAGTTTTCAGACCCTTTCACTTTTTTCACATTTTGTTATTTTGAGGCCTTGTGCTAAAATAAAAAAATCCCAACCATTCCACACTCAGTACCCCATAATGACAAAGTAAAAACAGAATGCTTGAAATTTTTGAAAACGTATTAACAATGAAAAACTCAAGTTTCACATGTACATAAGTGTTCAGACCCTTTGCTATATCACTTGGAATTTAGCTCTGGGGGCCGCCCATTTGTCTAGATAATCTTCTAAAATGTTTCTACACTGTGATTGGAGTCCACCTAAGTTCATTTGATTGGACATGACTTGGAAAGACACACCCCTGTCTATATAAAGACACACCCCTGTCTCTATAAGGTCTCACTGCTGACAATGCATATCAGAAAGACAAGCCATGAGGAGGAAAGGACTGCCTGCAGAGCTCAGAGACAGAATTGTGTGGAGGCACAGATCTGGAGAAGGGGAGAAGGCTACAAAAAAATGCTGCTGCACTGAAAGTTCCCAAGAGCACAGTGGCCTCCATAATTCTTGAATGGAGGAAGTTTGGAACAACTAGGACTCTTCCTAGAGCTGGCCACCCCACCAAATGAAGTAATTGGGGGATAAGGGCCTTTGTTAAGAGAGGTGACCAAAAACCCAATGGTCACTCTGGCTGAGCTCCGGTGTGCAAATGGGAGAAACTTCCAGAAGGTCAACCATCACTGCAGCACTTCACCAATGTGGGCTTTATGGCAGAGTGACCAGAAAGAAGCCTCTCCTCAGTAAAAGACACATAAAAGCCAACCAAAAGTTTGCAAAAAAGCACCGAAAGAACTCGGACTGTGAGAAACAAGCTTCTGTGGTCTGATGAAACCAAGATTGAATTTTTTTGCCTCAATTCTAAGCGTCATGTCTGGAGGAAACCAGGCACTGCTCATCAACCCCCAATACCATCCCTACAGTGAAGCATGGTGGTGGCAGCATCATGCTGTGGGGGTGTTTTTCAGCGGCTGGGACAGGGAGACTGGTCTGGGTTTAGGCGAAGATGAATTGAGCAAAGTACAGAGATATTCCTAATGAAAACCTGATCCAGAGTGCTCTGGACCTCAGACTGGGCCGAAGGTTCACCTTCCAACAAGACAATGACCCTAAGCACATAGCCAAGACAACACAAGGGTGGCTTCGGGCAAACTCTGTGAATGTCCTTGAGTGACTCAGCCAGAGCCCTGACTTGAACCCAATCAAACATCTCTGGAGAGACCGGAAAATCGCTATCCACCGACGGTCCTCATTCAACCTGACAGAGCTTAAGAGGATCTGCAGAGAAGTCTGGCAGAAATTCCCCAAATCCAAGTATGCAAAGCTTGTAGCATCATACCCAAGAAGACTGGAGGCGATTATCGCTGCCAAAGGTGATTCAACTAAGTACTGTTTAAAGGGTCTGAATACTTATGTCAATGCAATATTTTAGTTTTTCCTTATCAATAAATTAGCAAAGATTACTTACATTCTGTTTTCACTTATTATTATGGGGTATTTAGTGCAAAATGATAGGGAAAAACTTGAAATTTTTATTTTATTTTAGCACAAGACCTCAACATAACAAGATGTGAGAAAAGTGAAAGGGTCTGAAGACTTTCCGAATGCACTGTATGACGTGTACATCCAATGTCGGGAAGAGGTTAAGGTGGATAGAGTGCTTAAAACGTTTATGAAATGGTTAAAACACGTAGCGTGTGCAATAATTTTTTATTGCTACCTCCAAAATTAAGAAAAAAAATAAAACAACTTTGCAAATAACCTCTAAAAATATCTTACTGTTTTGTGTATATATAGCTCTTCTGCAGATCTGTGTGTGGCTCTGTTTACAAACTACAAATAAACCTTGTGTGTATTCAGATCTTACAGTCATATGTTACTCTCCTACATTCAGGGCCGCACCCTACATGAGGTGACATGAGCATCTCGTCTTAGGCGGCGGCCTGCTGCCTCTTCGAGGGGGCGGCGGCAGCGCCACTGAAACCAGTCGCCGATGCCACCCTTTCCTGCACTATAATTGTACCTGCGTCTATAGGATGCATATACAATTACATGCATAAGCGCTGAATGGCAGGTCATGGAACGTGCCCCACTATTCAGCGCCTTTCAATGACGTAAGTGGCGCGATGTCATCATAGCGCCGCTTGCGTCATTAATTCACAGGGCAAGGCAGCCCGCCAATCAGCGCCTTTCAACAACGCAACGTTGAAAGGAGCTGATTGGCTGGGCAGAATGACTTGCCCTGTCACTCAGCGCCTTTTAATGACACAAGCGGCGCAATAACGTCATTGCATCGTTCAGCCCCAGCAGACCTGCTCAGAAGAGAGCAGGCCTGCATTGCAAGGGGACAGCACAGGTTTAGGTGAGTATGTAAACTTTTTTTTTCTGTTAAAGGTGTGAGGGGCTATATGTGGGGCGCTATCTACAGGGGGGGCTATATGTGGACGCTATATGTGGAGCATTATCTACAGGGGGTGGTGGCTATATGTGGAGCAGTATCTACAGGGGGACTCTATGTGGGGGCTATATTTGGAGCAGTATCTACAGGGGGGCTGTATGTGGGGGCTATATGTGGAGCACTATCTACAGGAGGCTATATGTGGAGCACTATCTACAGTGGGGCTATATGTGGAGCACTAGCTACAGGGGGTGGGGGCTATATGTAGAGCACTGTCTACAGGGGGCTCTATAGGGGCACTGTCTACAGGGACCACTATATACACAGGGCTCTATGGGGGCACTATCTACAGGGGACACTGTGTGTGTGGGACACAGTGTATGGTGCTATTATAATCAGTGACAGTGTATGGTTCTATTAGAATTAGAGGTGCAGTGTATGGCGCTATTATATTTATGGGTGTTGTGTGGGGCACCATGAGAATTTTATCTTCGTTTATAGGTGCAGAAATGTTTGGAAAGTGTGAAGCTGAAGACATCTGAGCGGAAAACCTCAGAAATGGGCATGGCTGGGAGAAGTCATCATAGAGATCTGGACCGGATGGAGACGTCACCTGTGAGTCACTTAAAGAGGCTCTGTCACCAGATTATAAGTGCCCTATATCTCCTACATAATCTGATCGGCGCTGTAATGTAGATAACAACAGTGGTTTTTATTTTGAAAAACGATAATTTTTGAGCACGTTATGAGCAATTTTAGATTTATGCTAATTAGTTTCTTAATGACCAACTGGGCGTGTTTTTACTATTTACCAACTGGGCGTTGTACAGAGGAGTGTATGACGCTGACCAATCAGTGACCAATCAGTGTTATACACTTCTCATTGTTCCAGCCCAGCTTCTTTCACTGCACAATCACGCTGTAACAATGGGCTAGAACAATGAGAAGTGTATGAGGCTGATTGGTCACTGATTGGTCAGCATCATAAACTCCTCTGTACAATGCCCAGTTCGTAAAAAGTAAGAACATGCCCAGTTGGTCATTAAGAAACGAATTAGCATAAATCTAAAATTGCTCATAACTTGCTAAAATTTTTTATTGTTTTTCAAAATAAAAACCACTGCTGTTATCTAAATTACAGCGTCGATCAGATTATGTAGGAGATAGAGCATTTATAATCTGGTGACAGAGCCTCTTTAATTTAAATGTTCATTCTGCCTCTAAGCAGTACTGTAGTCACTGTATGATCTACAGCGAGATAATGGGTGGTATTTTTTTAATTTATTTTTGTGAGGCTGCAAGTGATTTAGAACAGCCAGGGGGATGTCAATCAAGATCTGGGGGGCGCCATTTCAATTTTAGCCTAAGGCAGCAGAAAAGCTAGAATCGGCCCTGCCTACATTTGCTCCCACTTTATGCTGATCTACTGTCTACTAACTTTCTTGCAGAGCCCCGGAAAGTAGGGTCAAAATGGAGGATGGGCTTTCTTTTCTTAGGAAACCTCTTAAGATTAAAGGGTCTGTCCTAACGACAGATACCCTTCAAAGGAAAATTTGCCCACAACAATTACTATTTTTGTCTTTTTTCCTTTGAGAAGGGATCATTGATGTTCTGGATACAAGAACTAAATAGGTTATATATAATTATATAGGTTCAACTTTGAAGACAATTTACCTATAGAATTAATAATTAAGTAGTAGTCCTTCGTAAATATATTGTTTTCCTTATATTGTACTGATCCTAAATTATAGCCTGAATTATAATTCAGAGCTGAATTCACAATTCTGTAGGCTTTAGAAATTAAATTTTTCCAATACCAACCAGCAAAACCGTGGATGCAGCTCCTATAATACGCTCTCATCCAAACATATTGGTCTAGTTAAATGTTAGCTGTAGATTTTATTAATGCCATAAAAAACAAATTACTAGACCATACAGTAAGTTAGTAGTGTAAATGCAAACTAAACTGGTTTGTCAAAAATTTCCTCATTTCATCAGGAGGCACAATGTTCTGATGGTGCACATTTTATTATCCGAACATGTATTATAATGTTCTTCTAAATTATTATCAGAATATTTTGGGGATTTGCCTGAACATCAGTTTGCACTAATCTATGCTCCTATATTATTCTTACATCTTCCACCTCCTAGGGGATTGGGACTTTTTCCAGGGGTACATAGAAATCATAGGGCCCCATAAAAAAAAAACTCAGAATGGGCGCCACGCCACACTGAGATCTCCCCCAAATGTAATACGCTTTTGTAAAAATTAATTACCACCATTATATATATAGGGGAGTTCTGTATTTCTAACTGGAGCCATCACTGGGGGGCAGGCTGGGCTAACTTACTGGCAATTGTATAAATTTGTATACAGTGAGCTACTCTTAGTGGTGGCAGCAGGTAGCCGTAGAGTTCCTGCCCCTACCACCATCAGGAATATAGCAGTTATGTGCCCTGCTGGTAGCTACATTACATTACTGACTCTCTACATTAGGGAGAGCCGGACTATCTAGTGCCCCAGCTCCAATCTTGGCATTGTGCCGTGTATAACTTTGGCAGATTTCTATTAATGTGATCTAACTATGCAGACACTTCGCCAAACAGTCACTATCAAGTCTATCAATTGTCCTAATTACACAGTATGCAAAAGTATTCACACGGAGCGTTAAGTGAATATCCACTCTTAAACACAGTTATTTTTAATTTTTTTATTTAAATAGGTAAAAAGAAAATGTGTTGATTCATTTCTTGAAATATACTTATTGGAGTTGGAGCTCAGTTTTCTGATACAAAGCTCTGAATCCCCTGCATAGATCTAGAGTTAAATGATAAAATTCTGCTACCTCTAGGGCAGGGGTCTCAAGCACGCGGCCCGCGGGCCGCATGCGGCCCCTGGGGCTGTCATCTGCGGCCCGCGGGACACAGAGACGCTAGTATCGGCTCTGCTCCGAGACTCTGGAATTCCCTGACATCGCTGTCCACATATGAACAGCGATGTCTGGGGCTTCCCCAGAGCCGGAGTCCCGGGCAGAGCGCTAGTACAGGCTCTGCTCCGGGACTCTGTGGAATTCCCTGACATCGCTGCCCATATATGGACAGTGTGTCAGGGTCTTGCCCAGAGCAGAGCAGAGCGCTGGTGTCGGCTCTGCTCCTGGACTCTGTGAAATTCCCTGACATCTCTGTCCACATATGAACAGCGATGTATGGGGCTTCCCCAGAGCCGGAGTCCCGAGCAGAGCGCTGGTGTCGGCTCTGCTCCGGGACTATGTGGAATTCCCTGACATCGCTGCCCATATATGGACAGTGTGTCAGGGTCCTGCCCAGAGCGGAGCAGAGCGCTGGTGTCGGCTCTGCTCCGGGACTCTGTGGAATTCCCTGACATCGCTGCCCATATATGGACAGTGTGTCAGGGTCTTCCCCAGAGCGGAGTCCCGGGCAGAGCGATATTATCGGCTCTGCTCCGGGACTCTGGGGAAGCCTCTGACATCGCTGTCCATACATCGACAATGATGTCAGGGGCTTCCCCAGAGCAGGAGTCCCAGTGATGTCAGGAGCACAGCTGGAGTCCAAGGAAGAGCCTACTAGCGCTCTGCCTGGGACTCCAGCTCTGGGGTTGCCCCTGACATATCTGTCCATATATGGACAGTGATGTCAGGAGCAGAGCTGGAATCCCAAGCAGAGTGCCAGAAGCGGCTCTGCTCCGGGACTCCAGCTCTGAGCAAGCCCCTGACATCACTGGGGCAGCCTCTAGAGAGGGCACTGGGGCAGCCTCTAGAGAGGGCACTGGGGCAGCCTCTACAGAGGGCACTGTGGCAGCCTCTACAGAGGGCACTGTGGCATGATATACAAATGGGTGTATGGCAGTATCTGAAGAGGACACTGGCATTATCTAGGGGTGTGTTGCATTATCTACAGAGGGCACTGTGGCCTTCTCTACAGAGGGCACTGTGGCCTTCTCTACAGAGGGCACTGTGGCCTTCTCTACAGAGGGCACTGTGGCCTTCTCTACAGAGGGCACTGTGGCCTTCTCTACAGAGGGCACTGTGGCCTTATCTACAGAGGGCACTGTGGCCTTATCTAGGGGTGTGTTGCATTATCCACAGAGGGCACTGCGGCAGCATCCACAGAGGGCACTGTGGCAGCATCCGCAGAGGGCACTGCGGCACTATCTAAAACACTTAAACTGGAAAGCTGGAAAGTTGAAATAAGCACGTGGAGAAATATCTCAAATTTTAAACCTAGCGCTATTATAATAGTAATGTAGTATTATTATTATTATTCTAGTAATATAGTGTTATAGTAGTTCAAATAACTAATTGACTAACAATAATTTTGTATTGTATCAAATTTGAAAGTAATGCGGCCCGTCAACTTCCCATTTTTTCTATATGCGGCCCACTTACCCGGCCGAGTTTGAGACCCCTGCCCTAGGGGGAGCTTTATACATTGGATTAAAAATTAACAATACAGTAAACAAACAGCTCTTAAGCGCCCGCTATTGGTGGCAGAATTTTATCATTTATCTCCTACTATGCAGTGGATTTTAAGCTCTCTAATAGAGAACAGCAACTGTATACGGTAGTCCCTAGTGGGACTAATAAGCAAAAATAAAACTCAATTAATAAAGTTTACTTTTTGGAATCACTGTGTATGTAAAAGTCAGAACTATTCTAATATAATGTTATTTAACCCGCATGGTAAACGTAGGAAAAAAAAAAAAGGAAAAGCACCAGATTTGCTGTTTCTTGGTCACCTTAGCTCCCCAAATTTTTTTTAGAAAAAGTGATCAAAAAGTTGCATGTAAGCCAAAATAGTACCAATTAAAACTTCAGCTCGCCCCGCAAATCGATGGAAAAATCAAAAAAGTTATGGCTCTCAGAATATGGCGACACAATTTTTTTTTATTTTTAACAATTATTTTTAAAAGTGGTAAAACATAAAAAAAAGATATAAATTTGGTATCACCGTAATCGTATTGACCCGTAGAATAAAATGAACATGCCGCTTTTACTGCATGGTGAACACCGTAAAAACGAAACCCAAAAAAACAATGGAATCACTGTTTTTTTTCCCATTTCACCCCATTAATAATTTCTTTTTCAGTTGTCCATTACATTATATGGTACATTTAAACCTACATCTCCCTTACTCAAAAAATAAGCCCTCATTTGGCTATGTTGACTGAAAAATAAAAAAGTTATGGCTTTTGGTATGCGGGGAGGAAAAAATTTAAATGAAAAAACTAAAATTGGCTGCGTCTCCAAGGGGACAAATTCTCCCGACCACTTCAGAATATCCACAAGGAGAATTAGCAGCTTTTTATTTAATCCTATACACACATAAAGCTTGACAATGGCTTTATACTTGGTTTTCCACTTTCATTTGGCCATTTACATATATTCCTGCAGTTGGTGAAGCATGCCTAATGTATCTAAACGTTGCGCTAAGTAAACGTATAACATCTTTACTAAATATATGTCCTTGTGCAAATGGCTAAGCTGGCAATTTTTAACGGTTATGCTCATGAATGTAATAAAAGATGCAATGTTGTCTCCCATGTTGGCCATTATAAAAGTAAAGTGGATAAACTATTTATAAGCTCAAAGAATGTCAGAGTGAATCCATCATGTCTCACAAGAATGCTCCTTATTATGTACTACGTTATGTACTTCAGCCACTATATAGATGTGCAAGGTCACGTTGTGTTGTTTTTGCATTGAAAGTCATGTGCACAATAGACAAACAGCAATTCAATTTTACAGTTATATTATTTAATGCTTGGATAGTTTTCACTGTCTAAGGTCCCGTATAATATAGTTATCATATTTCACAGTTTTACAGGAACTTAATTGTCCTTGGAATTTTTCATACCTGGAAATCTCACTATTTTTGAATAAATACTGACCAATGGTGTGATTATCAGGATGGGTTCACACGACCTATTTTCAGACGTAAACGAGGCGTATTATGCCTCGTTTTATGTCTGAAAATAGGGCTACAATACGTCGGCAAACATCTGCCCATTCATTTGAATGTGTTTGCCGACGTACTGTGCAAACGACCTGTCATTTACGCGTCGTCGTTTGACAGCTGTCAAACGACGACGCGTAAATTGACTGCCTCGGCAAAGAAGTGCAGGACACTTTGCAACGTAATTTGAGCCGTTCTTCATTGAAGTCAATGAAGAGCAGCTCAAGATTACAGGCGTCAAAGACGCCTCGCATAATACGAGGAGGAGCATTTACGTCTGAAACGACGCAGCTGTTTTCTCTTGAAAACAGTCTGTATTTTCAGACGTAAAAGCCTCTCATCGTGTGCACATACCCTAAAAATGACAGCAATTGCACCTACTAAACAGCTAGAAAAAAGCTTGCTACCAATACTTCTCACCCTGTGTGGCCTCTCAACCATTCAACAGAGCCAAGTGGGGTCTCAGTCCTCACATTGAGGGGCATTTTAATAGGCACCCAATATGTCTGCAATAATTCTCAGGATTTTTAAATCTCAGGATTAACGCAAACCCATGGACAGAGCCCGCCGAATGCATATAATATACAATACACCAGGGGTGGACTGGCCATTTGAGCAATTGGGAACTGCTGAGTGTCCCACAGCATGATGGTCAGATCCAGTCCAAGTATTAATTAAGGTTTAATTACAGACGAGGGCATACGTTTCAACATTAGTGTCGGATATGCTAATTTGCAAGCTGACCGTGAAGCAGATTACTCTTCTCCCCAGTACCGGCCTTTACCAGACTGCTTGGCCACTGTAAATGACGGGTGGTGGACATTATCATAGGATATTGTGTAAGGCTTGTTTTTTATTGGGAAACTGTGGTCGGATAATGTTATAAAGGCGTTGTGGCTGATACTTTTATAGGGGTTTCCAGTCTATAACATGAATTACATATCCACGTAGAGGGGCTGTCAAGCCATAAGAAATTCTCAGGCACCCCCACCGACTAGCTGTTTTGAAGGGCCCGCGGCGCTTGTACTCGTTGTGGCGGTTCACAGTATTACATCCTGCTCCCGTAGAAGTAAACAGACTGTAATACTGTGAACCGCCACTACAAGTATGTCGGCGATTCACAGTATGAGCAGTGACAGTAATCGAGGGGAAGCAGCGCTCATATGAGCGCCGCGGACCCTTCAAAACAGCTGCCACATCAGGTGCCGCAGTACGTGCAAGGTTCTGGCTCTGGGAAGCATCTGGACCTTGTATACACCGCAGCACGCAATGAAGACGTGTGCAGCATCTTATTTAATCTCCTAGCATTGTACAGACCTTTGCCACGGCCAGATGGGGGGGGGGGGGGATCTGCGGAAAAGAGAAGGCGGTGAGTAAATTTTTTTTTATATGTCCAGTTGGGAAGGGGTTGCTCTGCACAGTGCCCGGCATTAACTTGCTACGCCCATGCACTCCTGCCCTTTTAAGGGACATTGTAGCAGGTATTGTGGCTTGTAATTTTATGGGACATTTCAGTGGGGAAATGTTAGCCAGTACATTTATGGGGGCATTGTACTGGGCAGTGTACCTGGTATTATTATGTGCCTGGTATTATTATTTGGACTATTTTTATGGGATGATTGTGCTGAGGGAATTGTGGAATTGTGGGAATCAGTTTTATGGGATAGTTTGGTGGGTACTGTAGCTGGCTTTTTCATGAGGACACTTGGGCTGGCAGTGTTATTGAGACACTGGCAAGTGATGTGGCTGGAACTGTACTAAGGGTGGCATTGTTATGGGGACATTGGCAAGTAGTATGTCACTGTTATTTAGCACTGTGACAGATATTGTAGATGACAATTTATGGGGACAATGTGCTGGATACTGTGGCAGGTACTGTTACGGGTACACTGGTTGGCACAGAATCAGGATCTCATTTATTGAGAAAATTAAATCAGTTCCCAGACTACTTGCAGCAGGCTAATTTTCTTCTTAATGCTCTAGTTTCCATAAATTCCCCCGGCAGCTCTGGAGCTTTCTCTTGCATAAAAATAATCTATTAATGACATTTTTGTTCGGGCACAGGGCGGGAGATCTAGCCTTCACCGAGCATCTGTTTATGATAACATAATGAATTTTGCATATGCCGTCTAGTGTTTTAATTGTGAAATCACGCTATACACCCCATTCGTTTTTTGAATTATCTGCCATCTTCTGTTGCTTTGGGCTATGTTGACACTACGGTCGTCATTGCTTTCCATTACTTCCAATTTTCAGTAATACTAAATTTGCCCTGTAACACATTGGGAATTTACCGGTCTAATGTTATATTTTCGCTCATCTTCCTCCCACTAGTTTATATTCCCTGCTCTTCCTTACTTGTGATAGGCAGAGGCAGCACTGTGAGCATAAATGGATCATAGTAATTGTACATTCCCTGCTTCCAAACAACCAGCATCGTGTTCCCAGAAGACAACACTTCAGACACGGGCTCCTGACGACTGCAGCCGTAGTGTCTGTAAGAGAGGAGTAGAGAACCATATGTTACATTTCCCATGTCACTGCACATTTCATATCACACCAGAACCTAAAACTGTCATACTAAAAGTATGCTACAATAACAAGAAAATATTATAATATCATTCAACATACTAGGACAAAATGCACCAGAATTCTGCAGCATATGCTGCGCACCACATTTATGAACTAGTTTAGACACTTTTTTCAACACATTTCGGGAAAGGGCGTGGTATAGCTGAAAGGGGGCATGGCATAAATGCGCCATAAATGAACCAAAAGTTTGTCACAAAACAACTGCTGTAAACTAAGCCAACTAATAAGTTGTATAAGGAGAGTGTCTTGCATTTCTAGAATGATAAAGCATGCTAGACATGTTGTTTATTTAAAAATATATATATATACATATATATATATTTCTTCAAAAAAATTTTGATTGTATTTTATACAAAGAGCCATTGAATTTCTGAAACTGAAGATACAAATATACATTTAGCAATGCGTCAGCTGAAAGGGGTTGCCCAAACTTTGGAAAACATTTTGAGGATGGAAGCAACCTGCAAGAAATAGAAGAAAAAAGCAAAAACCTTCCTGTTAAAAATAGTTTTTTGCAGGTTTATTCCATTTGTTGTTTAAAATGTTAAAATATTGGCCTATCCTTTTAGCCCAGGATTGCACACACAGTTTTGGTGAGGTTTTTGTGGCAGTTTTTGGTGCTGTTTTTTTTTTTTTTTTAGCTAAATACAGAAGTAGACACAAAAGAAAGTCTTTTCTTTATACCTTTCCACCCACTTCTGACTTTGGCTCCAAAAACTTCATCAAAATTGTGTGTGTGATCCTGGCCTTAAGCCCATCCAAGAGATACATTTATGCCTCATGCACACAACTGTTGTGCCCCTCGGGCCTTTTTTTACAGCATCCGAGTGGCACCCGATAGTGTTCACGGACCCATTCACTTTAGCTGGTAAACCGAGTCCGTGAAAAATGGTCCGAGTCGCCGATCCGAGGAAAGATAGAACATGTCCTACCTTTCCTCGGATCACTGACGGGACACGGATGGCACATACGGTCGTGTGCATGAGGCGTTAGCCTAAACGGCTCATGCACGCTACCTTAGATTAGGTCCGTGTTGTATGGATCTGTAAAATGGTGCCCATAGACTGCTTTGTACTCCTATCGTATGACCATATGACTCTACACGGTATGTATTTTATGGATACATACGGAATCCTTGAGAAAAAAAATCTTTGCTTGCTCCATCAGATGGCATATTATGAAAGTGTTCTTCCTTAAACGCAATGCACCAAACAATGTGCCTACAGCTTCAAAATACGAACCCAGCATGCGACACCCTAAATGTTCCATTGTAGTGAAAATCCCATTCACACAGTGACATTGAGAACTCGTGGTTTTAGATCATGCTACAGATTTCTGAAATTGTAACGTGGCCTTTTTTTGTGGTGTATATGTTCATTATACCTGTATTCTGCTGGAAGGTCCTAGATGGAAACTGACTATATGCCCCATGCAGGTGGGTCGGATTTGCTGTGGAAAACTCCTTAAGTGGATCGTCTTACTTACGATGTTTGCTGCAAATTTGTAGCAAGATTTGCTATTTATTGCGGAATTTCACTTCCCCGTTGAACTCAATGGAGAAATTCCACAACAAATATGTAACGATTCCACAGCATAATATCACACGCTGTGGTTTATTTCTGCATGGAAATTTTCAGCAGAGTGTGGATGAGATTTTTGTAATCTCATCTACTTTGCTGCTACTACAATATACTGTGAATTTTCCATCCGCAAATCCTGATGGAAAGTATGCGGCAATTACGCCACGTGTGCGGAGGCCCTTCAAATCTGCTCACACATGGCAGATTTGTTGGCGAAAGATCCAGGGTCAGATTGGCTCATCAGAGTACCAGAGGATCTTCCGCAATGCCCAAGCTCTTACGCCATAATGGGCCCCAAATGTTTAGTAGAAGGCAACCTGATTTGGAGCCCCTTACTTGCCACTAGGGTCTATTTTTATGGATTTATTCACAAATAACCTATTAGACCCTATTGATGATATGTCCTTTGTGTACAATATTAACAATAAAGTTTACGATGAAATTAAACGCGGACATACGCAAGTTCTGTTTACATTAAGTGCGGAGCCTCAAAATAATTTTCTCTGGGGGACGCAAGAAACTACAGTCCAACACTGGAAAGATCTGTTCGATATATCTGAATGCATGTGAATGTGTTTTAACAAACCCCAGATGCAATGGGCAATCGCAGACATTTCCGCCATTCACAGATCTGCCACATGTGAACATAGGGTGTATAGGATCACTCCAGTTTACAAGAGAGAGATTGCAATAATGGATAATTCTAAATCAAAATTAGTTCTATCTAAGCTTCACTTTAATTTTTGTATTTTACTGATGTAACATGCAAAGTAACAACATACATAAATGATTTAGTGAAGAGCACGCCAGTAAAGCGTGTCACCCTGGGCCCTTTTTATTATGTACTGTAGGGGGAGCAAGAGTGTCACCTTCAACCTCATTATCTATAAGAGTTCCTGCATTGTAAACATCATGTATTGTTACTGCAGCCATTACATATGAGACCTTGTTCTACTATAGTCATGAATATCATTAAAGCAAGGCACAGAGCGTACAGGGAATTCGGAGCGTAGTAAACTGTGTGCCACATTTTGCTATATACAGGACCCCCCCCCCCCCCCCCCCAGGATGCCAGCGCTGCAATGTTGTTCAGAATTAATCTATTAGGCATGAAATTAGTTTTATTGGATTATTATGTGTGCGTTATGTGCTAAATGTATCATTTAAAATAATTACACCTATAAATATTAAACAATAGTGCTTACAGGGGTTAGAGTTTTAATTGAGAATTCATATCAAGATTAGAATTGCACAAAATAAAAATTAAATACCAATAAAGTAAAAATCTCTGTTAATCTCAATAGGTATTAAAATAAAATACAATAAATTTAGAAGATGTGTGGAATTTCTGTGATTTTGTCATAGAAGTATCAGAAATAAATCCATGTGTGATCCTAGGCTTAAAGTGTACATAAACATTTTCAACCAATTTGTTTTTATTAATACAATGCATTCGAATTTTGGAAAAAGTATTAATTTTTAAAAATTTAAAATTTTGTGTGTATAGCTCCTATGCAGACCTACACCATTCAGCCATAACATTAAAACCACTGACAGGTGAAGTAAATAACATTGATTATTTCATTACAATGGCGTCTGTCAAGGGGTGGGATATGTTAGGCAACAAGTGAGGAGTCCGTTCTTGAAGTTGATGCGTTGGAAGCAGGAAAAAGAGGCAAGTGTAAGTATCTTAGCGACTTTGACAAAGGCGAAATTGTGATAGCTACATGTCAGACTAAGATCAGATCATCTCCAAAACAGCAGGTCTTGTGGGCCGTGCCCAGTAGGCAGTGGTTAGTACCTAATAAAAGTGGTCGAAGGAAGGAGAACTGGTGAACCAGTGACAGGGTGATGCGCGCCCAAGGTTCATTGATGCGCATGGGGTGCAAAGGCTAGCCTGTCTGGACTGATCCCACAGAAGAACTACTGGAGCACAAAATGCTGGCTATAATAGAAAGGTGTCAGAGCATTGCTGCTTGCTGTGTTTGGGGCTGCATAGCCACAAGCCCCTCAGAATGCCCATGCTGACCCCTGTCCACTGCCAAAAGCAATAAGCACGTTAGAATTTGAACTGGAACGTGGAGGAATGAAAGAAGGTGGCATGGTCTGTTAAAACACTTCCCCTATGTAAACGTCTGGGTGTGTGTGCGTTGACCAGAATGCACTATGTGTTTAAGGCAAGCTGGCATAGGTAGTGGGATTCTCTGGGAATTGTTCTGCTGGGAAATCTTGGGTCCTGGCATTCATGTGGATAATACTTTGACATGTACTACATACCTAACTAAACATTGTTGCAAACCAAGTACATCCCTTCATGGCTATGGTATTCCCTAAGGGCAGTGGTCTCTTTCAGCAGGATAATGCTCCCTGCCACACTGCAAAAATTGTTCAGGGGTATGACAAAGAGTTCAACGTGTTAACTTGGCCTCCAAATTCCCAAGATCTCAATCCGAGTAACTGTGGGATGTGCTGGAAAAACAAGTTTGATCCACGGAGGCCCCACCTTACAACTTACAGGACATAAAGGATCTGCTGCCAATGTGTAGGTGACAGATAGCACAAACGCGTTCTTGTGGAGTCCATGATATTTTTTTTTATTTTAAATGTATTGGAGTGATGACAAAAATGGTTACAATGATTCACATAGCCTGTAAAAGGGTTGCTCCTTTAGGACCATCCAAGTCTATATGTGTGTGTGTGGGCGGGAGGGAGGGTAGAGTAATCTGCTTGTGATCACTTCTAATGCCCCCTCACTATTAGGGTATATTCACACGGCCTATTTTCGGACGTTTTTCGAGCCGTAAACAGTCGAAAAACGGCTGAAAAATCGGAAGCAGAACACCTCCAAACATCTGCCCATTGATTTCAATGGAAAAACGGCATTCTGTTCCGATGGGCCGTTTTTTTATGCACCTGTTTTGAAAAACGGCCGCGTAAAAAAAACGGCCGCGAAAAAGATGTGCATGTCACTTCTTGGGACATTTTTGGAGCCGTTTTTCATTGACTCTATAGAAAACAGCTCCAAAAACGGCCGTGAAAAACGCAGTGAAAATCGCGAGTGGCTTAAAAAACGTCTGAAAATCAGGAGCTGTTTTCCCTTGAAAACAGCTCCGTATTTTCAGACGTTTTGGAGTTTGCGTGTGAACATATCCTGAGACAGAAGCCCCCTTTCTGCTGATCGTTACAAGTTTTAACAGCTGGGACAACCCTGAAAGGACAATTTAAGACTGGGTCTACACAGAGACTTTCTGTAGTGTGACAGCTACAGTCCATAGGATCACATTGAATCAGTTGTATGCACATACATCTTTCATGTGGCAATATATCAAGAAGAAGGGCATGAGGTGAAAATAGACTAAATTATCTTGAATAAATAAACTCAATGCCCAATGCTCTACAAACAAAAAGGAAGCATTATTGTAATGGCAGGAAGGAGGTGAAGGGAAAGTGAGCCCTAATCTACCCACCGCCCTGTCCCTGCCTACTTGCAACGACCCGCCCTAGGCGACGGGGTACAACTGGGCGGCGGTCCCTACGCTGTCTAAGTGCACGGGAGAACAAACAGGGAACACGCAAGGGAAGGGGCAGTAGCCCACGGAACGCCGCGAGGAAATGGAGCGGTGAATGAATAGTCAGGACCAGGATGAAGTGGAGTATACCAACGTGAGCACGGAGAAGGAAGCAAGCCAGGGGCAAAGCGAAGCAGGTTAAGCGGAACTGCAGCAAGGCAGAAGCACGGCAGAAGCAGGCTGGAGCAAGCAGCAGTGGGGCCAGGAATCCAGAAGAATTACAAGCACTGAGGAACAGAACACGGCAGGTAATAAAGGACAGGGGGCGGAGCTAACTCCGACTGACCAGGCCGCGATAGGCTCTCCCACTCCTGAGCCTGCCACCCTGGTTGGTGGGAGACGGTGTCAGTCTAACAGGTCTGGCCTCAGGTGTGGATTGATTACTCCCAGGAGTATACCTAGACGTAGTACCTGGCAGATCCCTAACAATTATATTATGTTTCTCCTCCAGCGATCACTTGACAGCTGGTGGCTTAGTGTAGACAAAAGAAATGCACAAAAGAATGAATGATAACAGTAATAGTAGAAATAGTAATAATGTTCCAATAATAAAAAGTGCATCTACTTATGAATGTACCTGTTATTTTTGTGCACCAGAACTGCTCTTGCAACTTGCAGCATGTAATAGGCAGGGCTTCACAAACACTATATCACTTTAATTTTTTTTCCTACCTTCCTCTGTTATTTACATATTGTGCCGTTATATTTGGCGTCCGATATGTAAATAAGCTCCTGAACTGTCAATGGGGCGTTTCTATCTAACTACATGGCAAGGGGGTGCGATGTCTTCGCTCTGACACTGTCCAATCAGTTATGGACAGTGTCAGGGCGGCTTGTGCTGTGTTCCCTCCCACGAGACTGAGAGAGCGCTCTCCGCAGAATCACCATTGACAGTTCAGGGGCTTATTTACATATCGAGCGCCAAATATAACTGCAACGATATGTAAATAACGGAGGAAGATAGCAAAAAAAATGTAAAGTGAGACAGTGTTTGTGAAGCCCTGCCTATTACATGCTGCACTCAGGATCTCTTTAAGGCAAATAGTACATTGTGTTGCTGGTGCGGGCTCAGAAGCTGCTGCATGGCCGGGACCGGAGCTAGCCTCCGATTCGGCCGATTAACCCCTTAAATGCAGCGCTCTAAAGCGAGCACTGCATTTATGAGGTTTCCCAGGAGATTGGAACCCAGCGATGTAATCATGGGGTTCCGATAGCTGCTTTGGCAGACCGGAGGCCTAACAATGGCCTCCTGTCTGCCAAGTACGGAAGCCTGTTAGGTCCCGTTTGGAGGCGGGGCATAAAGGGCTTCCGTCCCCAGAAACAAGATGGCGCAGGCTCAGAAGCTGAGCCTGAGAAATCTGCCGCAGGTTTTCAACTGTATGTTACAGCTAACACTCTCCTATAATGGCAGGGAACGGAGCTAGCTCCGATCCCTGACATTAACCCCTTAGATGCCGCGATCAAAAGCGATTGCGGCACCTTAGTGGTTTGAAGCCGATCGGCATTGCTGTGATGTGATCGCAGGGTTGCCGATTGTTGCTATACCAACCAGAGGCCTAACAATAGCCTCCTGGTCTGCCACGTATGGAAGCCCATTAGGCCCCACCCAGAGGCGTGGCATAATAGGCTTGCTGTCAGTGAATAACTGACAGCTCTAATGCATTGCACTACGTGGGTAGTACAATGTACTGTTAGGTCCAGAATTATTTGGACAATGACACAACCTTCATGGTTTGGGCTCTGCATACCACTACATTGGATTTGAAATGAAACAACTGAGATGCAATTGAAGTGAAGACCTTCAGGTTTAATTCAAGGGTTTGAACAAAAATATCCTGTGAAATGTTTAGGAATTGCAACCATTTTTCTACACAGCCTCCTCATTTCAGGGGCTCAAAAGTAATTGGACAAATTAACATTACCATAAATAAAATGTTTTTTTTTAAATACTTGGTAGAGAATCCTTTGCAAGCAAAGACTGCCTGAAGTCTGGAACCCATGGACATCACCAAACTCTGTTTTTTCTCCTTTGTGATGCTTTGCCCGGCCTTTACTGCAGCCGTCTTCAGTTGTTGCTTGTTTGTGAGTCTTTCTGCCTTAAGTTTTGTCTTAAGCAAGTGAAATGCAGCTCGATTGGGTTGAGATTTGGTGATTGACTTGGCCATTGCAGAATATTTCACTTCTTTGCCTTAAAAAACTCCTAGGTTGCTTTCGCAGTATATTTTCGGTCATTGTCCATCTGTACTGTGAAGCGACGTCCAATCAACCTTGCTGCATTTGGTTGAATCCGAGCAGAAAGTAGATCCCTGAACACCCTGAAGAATTCATCCGGCTGCTTCTGTCTTCAGCCACATCATCAATAAACACTAGTGACCCAGTGCCTTTGGCAGCCATGAATGCCCATGCCGTCACACTGCCTCCACCATGTTTTACAGAGGATGTGGTGTGCTTTGGATCATGAGACGTTCCAAGCCTTCTCCATACTTTCTTCCTCCCATCATGCTGGTACAGGTTGATCTTAGTTTCATCTGTCCATAGAATGCTGTTTCAGAACTGGGCGGCTTCTTTACATGATGTTTGGCAAAATCTAATCTGGCCTTTCTATTTTTGAGGCTAATTAATGGTTCGCACCTTATATAACTGTATAATCAATGTGTTTTGGTAAACAGCTAAAATGCCCAAACTTGTGTCACAGTCCAAATAATTCTGGACCTAACTGTATTAGAGTAAAGATCATAAGTGCAGGCCTTCAAGTCCCCCGGTGGGACAAAACAAAAAGTGTAAAAATAAAAGTTTCAAGTTAAAAAAAACAAACACTACCGTTTTTCCTATAAGTTTTTTCATTATAGGGAAAAAATGAAAACGTTAAAAAAAGTACACATTTTTGGTATCACCGCGTCTGTAACGACCTAAACAGTAAAACTATAATGTTATTTTTTCCGCACTGTGAACACCGCAAAAAAGCTAAATATAAAACAATGGCAGAATTGCTTTTTTTTGGTCACCACCCCTCACAAAACATAGAATGAAAAGTGATCAAAAATTCGCATGTACCCCAAAATAGTACAAATAAAAACTACAACCCGTCCCGCAAAAAACAAGCCCATACAACACTTTTTGATGAAAAATAAAAGTTATGGCTTTTTTAAAAATAAATAATTTAAAAAAAAAGTGATTTTTATTGTGCAAACGCTGCAAAACATAAATAAACTATATACATATCGGTATCGCCATAATCGTATTGACCCGCAGAGTGAAGTCAAATGTAATTTATAGCGCATGTACTCCGCACAGCTTACATATGCCCCTACATTATAAACGGAAATACAAGCAAAACCCCAAACAGAACAACTACCAAGCAAAATCTGCACCCCAAAAGCCAAATGGCGCTCCCTCCCTTCTGAAACCTGCAGCGAGCCCAAGCAGCAGTTTACATCCACATATATGGCATCGCCATACCTGTGAGAACCCGCTTAACATTTTATGAAGTATTTGTCTTCAGTGGCATAAACTGGGCACAACATATTGTGCACTAAAATGGCATATCAGTGGAAAATTGCAATTTTTACTTTGCACCATCCGCTACGCGTTCATTTTTAATGAAAAAACATGTGGGGTCAAAATGCTCACCACACCCCTTACTATGCCCTACGGGGGTGTAGTTTCCAAAATAGGGTTCACTACTTGTGGGTTCGCTTTACTTTTTGACATCAGGGTCCTGCAATTGTGGGCCAATGCTGTGAAAATCACCAAAATAGGCCTCAAATGTGCATGGTGCTGTTCACTTCTGAGCCCTGTCATTTGTCCAGGCAAATGGTAAATGCCTTGAGGGGTGTAGTTTCCAAAATGGGGTCACTTCTCAGGCGTTTCCACTGTATTCTGGTAAATGCGACATGGCGCCCAAATATCAAATCACCAGGATCTGCATGCCAAATAGCACTCCTAACTTTATGAGCCCTGCCGTGTGGTATTGCCGTACTCGGGTGCTTGTTCTCCTTTATTCCTTGTGGAAATGAAAAAATTCAACATTTTAGTGTAAAAAATGTTGATATTAATTTTCACGGCCTAATTCCACTAAATTCAGCAAGAAAACCCGTAGGGTCTAAATGCCCACTATACCCCTCGATAAATAACTTGAGGGCTTTAGTGTCCCAAATGGGGTCCCTCAGGAGAAATTACTTTACAAATATTGGGGTGCTTTTTCTTCTTTAGCCCCTGTGAAAATGAAAAAAAGCTAAGCTAAAACTAAATTTTATGGGAAAAAAATTTAGATTTTTAATTTTTACGGCCTACTTCCAATTAATTCTGCAAGCAACGTAGTTTACAAAATGGGGTCACTTTTTTTTGGGGGGGATTTCACTGTTTTTGTCCCTAAGGGGTATTGCAAATTCGACATGGCACTGAAAACCATTCCAGCTAAATTTGAGCTCCAAAAGCCAAAAGGCGCTCCTTCCCTTCTGAGGTGCCGTGTGTTCAAATATGTTTATGACCACATATTTCTGTAATCTCCTTTATTCCTTGTAAGAATTAAAACATTGTATGTTTTATTGGAAAAATGTTTTCATTTTTATGGCTTAATTCAAAGAAATTTAGCAACAAAACGGTGGGATCAAAATACTCACTATACCCCTGGATTAATTCTGTGGAGGTGTATTTTCCAAAATGGTGTCTTTTTGAGGGTTTTTCCTATGTTTTGGCACCACAAGACCTCTTCAAACCTGACATGGTGCCTAAAATATTTTCCAATAGAAAGGAGGCCTGAAAATCCACTAGGTGCTCCTTTTCTTCTGAGGTCTGTGCTTCAGTCCATCAGGACACTAGGGCCACATGTGGGATATTTCTAAAAACTGCAGAATCTGGGCAATAAATATTGAGTTGCGTTTCCCTGGTAAAACCTTCTGTGTTACAGGGAAAAATGTATTACAAATTAATTTCGGCAAAAAAAATGAAATTTGAACATTTCACCTCCACTATGCTTTAATTACTGTAAAACGCCTAAAGAGTTAAGACACTTTCTGAATGCTGTTTTGAATACTTTGATGGGTGCAGTTTTTCAAATGGGGTGACTTATGGGGACTTTCTAAATATATAAGGCCCTCAAAGCCACTTCAGAACTGAACTGGTCCCTGAAAAAATAGCCTTTTGAAATTTTCTTGAAAATGTGAGAAATTGCTGCTAAAGTTCTAAGCCTTGTAACATCCTAGAAAAATAAAAGGACATTCAAAAAACGATGCAAACATAAAGTAGACATATGGGAAATGTTAAATAGTAACTCTTTTGTGTGGTATTGCTATCTGTCTTACAAGCAGATACTTTTACATTTAGAAAAATGCTAACTTTTCCAAATTTTCTCAAAATTTTGGTGTTTTTCTCAAATAAATATTGAATTTATCGATCAACTTTTTTCACTAATATAAAGTACAATATGTCACGAGAAAACAATCTCAGAATCGCTTGGATAAGTTAAAGTATTCCCAAGTTATTACCACATAAAGTGACACGTCAGATTTGAAAAAATAGGCTGTGTCCACAAGGCCAAAACTGGATGTGTCTCCAAGGGGTTAAGTTAGGGAGGAAACTGGGGCAAGCATTATCAACTATTTTGGAGGCTATGTTGAGCTGCCTTTGATCACCTGGTCACTCATCTGCATATATAAACTTTTCCCTGCTTTCTCTACCCTCCTTCAGTAAATCCAATCCTGTTTTTTCAGAAATATCCTGCCAATGAGACTTTAAAATGGGCTAGGATAAGGCAAATTTGCATTATAGAGCATTTCCAGACTCTTTTGGGGGCGTCCCTGTGTGGAGCTACGGTGGCCCTTAAAATGTCTCTCACAATGTACAGTAGGAATCAAATATTGTAAGGTATGATAAATATTGTGGATGTTACTCCTAATGCCTTCTTTGGCTATTTAAATTGGTACACAATCGGGTTTCCCTTTTTCCACCGATGTAGGAGCATCCACAACCCAGTATCCTAAAAGTTATTGATGCAAACGTCACCTCTTAGGCTGGGTTCACATGACCTATTTTCAGACGTAAACGAGGCGTATTATGCCTCGTTTTACGTCTGAAAATAGGGCTACAATACATCGGCAAACATCTGCCCATTCATTTGAATGGGTTTGCCGACGTATTGTGCAGACGACCTGTAATTTCCGCGTCGTCGTTTGACAGCGTGTGCACATACCCTTAGGGTCTGCATTCTTGGCAATTGAGGATGCAGCCTAGTAGAGAGCAGGTATAATAATATGGTAATATAAGGAATTTAAAAAAAGATATTAAGGCAGATTTATTATTAATGGCTTAAAGATTGATAACCTAAAGCTAGAGGTGCTAGGCAAAAGATGCACCAAATTTTTCAATGACACGCACACTGATCGATTTGGCACATCATACTCCTTTATACCACCTGTTGGGTGGTAAACTTTAGACCATGTGATAAGTTTGTCCAATTTCTACAAATCCACTGCCATATTCTAAGTATGCAACCCGACGTGGCGAGCATATTGCAAATCAATTTTCTTTTTGTCACAAATATAAATGTAGTGAACTTGAAATATGCCAAAAATCTGGCACATCGCTGGCCAGAATCGAGATGCAACAACATTGATAAATTTTCCCCATTGTTTTGATATTATACCCAGCAAAAATCTTTGAGCAAATAACCTGAAATATCTTACAATTCTAAATTATAGCTAAAGAATAATAATAAAAAGAAAAATGTGAATACCAAAGAAAAACTAAAAGATACAGAAAACATGGAGGCATAAAAGCCAGTTGGATTTGCTAAGAAGTGTCTTACTTTCCGACACCTCTCTACATGTGATCTTCACAGTATTCTGCTCAAGTTTTTTTTTACAATGTAGATAAGTGCGAAAATTCATAATAGATTCTGACAACTATGTGTATTCTAAGACTTACGAAGTGATGATGTGAGTATCAAGTGGAGCAGCTGCGTCGTACATGGCCAGGCGGTCCCTGCAGTCCGAACGTGTCCACTGGAGTCGCAGACGCAGCAGGTGAGCAGGAGGACCCTGTATATGCCATACGCAGGTAGGAGAAGTATAGTCAGGGCCCGATAAGAGAATTTCTTGGCCGGCCCGCACATAGCTGTACCTATAACAGGCTGCAGGATAAGGGAGAAGACAAGACATAATGCAGAGAAATACAAGAATAAGAGAAAGGAAGAAAACTGAGTCAATAAACAGCAGTACAAAAGCAAACAGTATTACCACCAATCTTTAATTTTCTATGAATGGTTAATGAATATTGCATTGTAGGCAGTTATATGTCCATTTAAGATAAGCAAAGTCGTAGGTAGACCAGGGTACCCGAGGCAAAAATATATTTTAATGCCCTTGCCCTGTAACTAAATCCCATACGCATGGTGTAATGTTGTGGTATGATCGTGGCTGCCCCCAATTAAATATTTACTAATCAGATTACAAGCCATCCTCCCCTACGAGATTGATTACATGTTTACATCCCCATCATGGCTCAGTCGGTGTATATCAGTTTTATCAAGGCAATAAGTATATATTTTAATATCCAGTATAGCCAGAGCATTTTTTATTTTTCAGCATGTAAAATAAATTAGTAAAAAAATTAACGCAATTAAAGCAAAAATTAAAGCAAATTTAAGCACAAGGAAAGCGAAAAGAAGGGTGGGGGGGCATGGAAGGGGCATTGAAAACTTCCTAAATGTACAGGCGCATAAGTATATTTACATATTTACATATGTGTGTTGATGTGCCGTAATTAGCTTTGTATTTTGCATAGTGCAAGCATAGTCCCTTCTAGTAGGCAGTGCATTTGGCAGCTTGGCTGCTCTCTGTCTTATCTAAAATTATTGCCAATGTTCTTCAGTCAACTGTCTGGAGAACCTACTCAAAAGTAATATGGAAGTGGTTATAGTGGGTTCTGGGTGGAAAATGTGACGTCTCTTACGGCTACAGGTTAAAAACACAGTAGAGCTGCAGGAGCTCTGAAGAAAATAGTATTTCCCTAGCAGCAAGTGTCAGATATTTCATGACTTTTTGGCATTTATCATTGGATTTTGATTTATGAAAAGCTCTTAAAAGCAGCAGATGAGGCGGACTACCCTACCGGTACTGGAGGAGAACAGCTGCTTGTTCTGTAGGTTGCCCTCTAGGAACATAATTCACAGTAAATTCACGAAACACAATCATCTTAAATTAACTGAAAGGAACATATAATGTGAAGAATGAAACACAGCCTAATCCTCACACCCAGAAAACAGAATAGTGCACATTATGTAACCCTTTTTTGTGTGTGAATGTACTATGGTCTAGCCTATTGTTCTGACTCCAAGCTGCGATTAGATTGCTGTTGCAAAACTACTACTCCCAGCATACCCTGACAGCCATAGGTTGTGCATCATAGTAAACTATTCCTACAATGCACTGGTCCATGTGCCCTTGTTCAACACCCAGCCAGTTGGGCATTCTACAGCGAAAATCCTGAAGGGACTGTTCCTGTGAGCTGTCCCTGGAGGGACTGTTCCTGCAAGACGACTGTTCCTTTGTTCCTGTGTCACCCTTAAGTAAAGGTGGATTTGTAAATGTTGGCCGTTAAGCTTGTTTGAGTGTTCCTCAGCTGGTCCAGTTGGCCTTCTAGCCGTGTTGTGCCTGTGCCAGGGACGGCACAGGTTAAACCGGGATGATGTGTAATATCTGGGGGAGAAACTGCAACCCTTAAAATTAAGCTTATTGTATTCATGCCTGTTGTGTGCCTTTATTCCCTTTAGGTGACGTTGTGAAGGTGGAGAGGCCTGTCCAGCCTATTGCACTTATTTGGCTAGTCCTAACTGTGTATATTTTGTCTTGCTGCTGATTATATTCTTGCACTGTAACGATTGCACTGTTTATCTTGTAACCATTTCTTTGTAGGGCAAATGATGGTTGGCTTCCTGGAAGTATAAATTGAAGACATCGGGATGACACCCATTTTGTTTGTTTTGGTGTGCCAAAAAATAGCCATGTTCTTGCACTATAAAACGGTGGTTGCCAACCAGTGTTGAGTGTTCGGGTGAAAGATTTAGAGTGCACTTGGTCTGTACTATTGAAATGAGAAAGGGCTGCTGAAAAGTGTGAAGTGTTGAAGAGCTGTGTGACAAGCATTATCGTTGGGCCAGAATCTGTGGTCCAAGTGTAAGTAGTGGGTGACTGGTAGGAGCCTCTACATGGTTGAGTACAAAAATCATGTGAGCAGTGGTGACTATGGGTGGGAGCCATCCCACATGGACAGCCAGCAAGCAGTTAGCCAGTTCCGGCTTACTAGGCCTTACATTGCTGGATTAACTCCTGTATCAGAAAGGGACCCACTTGGGCTAGCCTTGTCCGCGACAAGAAAGCCAGTCATCATCTGCTTACTTAAATTATGTCTAAGAATTGTGCCTCTCATATTGAGACAAAGTGAACATTGTTTGTTTTCCTGCTGTGGCCGTTGGTGCTGATTGCTCTGACATGGTAAATTTGAGTTTGAAACCAATCTCCATCTGTACCTTCTATGTCGCGACACACCTGCCCCAGGCCATACACCATCTAGGCCCTCAACTTACATATGCATTATTAGGGTTATGTACCCTCTACTGTAAATTATAATAATATTAGTTGCCAAGGAGTCCCATGACTATATGAAAGCATGAGGCTGCTGGCTGACTAAATTTATTTCGGTCATGAAACTTTTAGGTGACTTCTAATATTCTTTAAAATTTATAGTAGGGAATAAATTAGTCCTTATACTACACATCTTAACTGCTGCAGAACTTATTTTTGAAGAGTAAGGGGGGTATTCCTCTTCACCATTGATTGATTTATATGAAACACCCTCATCCTTTTCAAAAAGAAGATTTGTATTATGAGTAGAGATTTCCCAAAATTAGTTTTGGGTCCGATTCCATCGGATTGGATGTCAGATTCTATTTGTTCTATATAAATACAGCGCAAATCGAAAGTGCCCCCATTACCCTGAAAAGTCGTGTATGACACTCTAAACTAATATCATTATTATTAAAGAAGATTTGTAAATGATGTGATGAAGAGTGGTAGCATACAGGAGGATTGGGGAGATGATGGAGTCAAAGATTTTCAGCCAGACCGTTACTGGTGGTTTGAGATGATAGAGTTTTCTTCTGATGGCATAGAAGGTTTTGCACGCCTTGTCTTTCAGCATCTCTATGGCTTGTTTAAAGCTTCCTGATTGGTTGATTTCTAGGCCCAGGTATCAACCTGCGCAACTAAACCTCTAGCATATTTCCGGTACATTGATGACCTGCTGATAATCTGGACAGGCTCTGAACATGAACTGCTTTCTTTCCATAAAAACTTCAACAAGTTCCATCCTACCATCAAACTCACTCTCAACTACTCTACATCTCAAATACATTTTCTGGACATGACCATATACATGAGAAAATACCATACAAACAACAATCTACCATAAACCTACAGGCCGTCCAGCATATCTGAGATGGAACAGCTTCCATCCGAGACACATAAAGAAATCCATCATCTACAACCAGGCTCTGCGATACATACGGATCTGTTCAGACTGTGAAGACACAAAACAACACCTGCTATCACTGAGGAATACATTCTTACAACAGGGATACCATCCAAGGATTATAGATGATCAGATCTACAGAGCAACAAGAATTCCAAGGAGCAATCTTCTGGAGTACAAAAAGAAGGAAGACAACAGCAGGGTTGCCCTAGTGGTCATATACAACCCCCAAATGAACATCTTGAGAAAAATTGCTGCTGATCTCCAACCTATATTTAACAAAGACAATAAACTGAAGGAAATATTCCCAGATTTACCACTCCTTGCCTACAAACAGCCACCAAACCTAAGGAATCTCCTGGTCAGAAGTGCCCTCTCACCACCATCAGAGACTGGCACTTTTCCTTGCAACAGTAGAAAATGCAAGACCTGTACTAACATCTGGTCATCAAACACCATCCAGATACCAAATACGCAGCAGGACTATAAAATCACTGTCTCGTTCTCCTGTACATGCTCCAATGTAGTCAACATGATCCTGTGTACAAGGGGCATCAATAAAGGAATCTACATTGGAGAAACAATACAAAAACTACAAACCAGGATGAATCTTCACAGACATACAATAAAACAAGAGGTGGATACACCCATGGGAAAACATTTCTCTGGACCTGATCACAGTTTGGCAGATTTAAAGGTACTCATTCTGAAGGGTCATTTAAAAAACAACAGAGAAAGAAAAATTTGGGAATTCAAGATGATGATAAAATTCCAGTTATTGACACAAGGCCTCAATCTAACACCAGGATTTATGAGCCACTACATGGACACACGTCACATCCTCCATCAGACTGACTCCAGATGCCTTAACTTCTAAGTCATCACCCCTATAACCTCCGTTTTGTTGCCCCGGCTTATCTTAATGATATATCACTTCATGTACTAATTGTCTTTGTGTAACATCTAAATGTTGTGCTTTTTTCTAAGTCATTCATTTGTAAACTGCCTGAAGAAGGAGCCTCTGCTCTGAAAGCTTGCATATAGAACTTCTATGGTTAGCCAATAAAGGTATCATACCTATTATACTTTTGTCTTTTTTGACACAAAAGTATTTAACATTTCATATTGTCTCTGGCTAACACAGTACTACACTATTTTTTACTGTACTTCGTGAAAATGGAGGATACCCCAATGTACCGAACACAGATGGATCTTAAAAACCTACTGAAGAAACTGGCATAACTGAATAGCGACATATTCTTCCTAACCAGATGCAAAAAGGAGAATCTCATCCCCAAAGGCCTCATGATCAAGAACCCAACAGAATATACCTACAACACTCACTTTTCACAGAAACTTTGCTACAGATCATCTGAAAGACTGCGGAATCACTTTATTGGATTTTTTTTACAACAAGAAAAGAACTATACAAAATGAGATTAATTCCCTAAGTGATACAATACAAGGACCTGGATCAAGTCTAACCAAGCAAGTATTAAAAGAATTCTACAATAAATTACAAAATCAACTTATCATCTGCAAACAAAAGAAACTCCACAGACTAAGGAAGAAATCGGGTCTCAAAATACAAGAAGGAAAGCAAAATCCACATAACCATTTGGATATATCATCCTCTGTTGTAAACCTCTCTCAGTATGAACCAAGCAAAATGGAAATTAATGTTCTATCTAAAGGACTTACATTTTGTCCCACTAAACCACTTGACAGAGCCCAGTTTTGCAGTGACGTGGAGGAATACTTCCGCAGATTGCGGCTGAAAGAATTATTTTCTGACAAAACAGATATGACATCACAAGCCGGGATGGTAAAAGAAACATCAAGAAAGAAGAAGACGACAAACTGGACCCCACAACCTGGATACAATCAAACTCTGGATTACTACATAGACTGCTTCAGAAAAAAAGTTAAATCTGAGATCTTGGACCAGCAACACAAAGTAACACACAATCTCAGCATGGAGGAAAGGAATGCAACAAAATCACTAAAATCCAACAGAGACATCATCATCAAACCAGCTGATAAAGGAGGCGCTGTAGTGATTCTGAATACATCCGATTATATCCAGGAGGCACACAGACAACTCTCAGACAGAAAATACTACACCCTGCTTAATGAAGACCCCACCAAACAATACACAGTGGAACTTGTCCATATCATCAATAATTTCAACGCTGTATCAGACAGTTTAATGGACCTTATACCGGACAATCCCAGAATGGGAACATTCTACATGTTACCTAAAATACATAAAGAAGGCAATCCAGGGAGACCAATCATTTCAGGTGTTGGGACTTTAACTGAGAATATTTCTGGCTGGGTGGTAAATCTTCTAAAGCCCTTGGTGAGGTGCACACCCAGTTATGTCCGGGACACCACGGACGTCCTCTGCAAACTCTCAGCCCTAGGTCCACTACCAGAGGGAACAATATTGGCAACTATGGATGTGGAATCTTTATATTCTAACATCCCCCATGAGGATGGCATAGCCGCATGCCAACACTTTCTTCAAAAGAACAATCTAGCGACAGAGCCAGCCCTACAACTCATCAGGTTCGTACTCCATCACAATTATTTTTTATTTGACAAAAAGACATATATCTGCAATGTATGGGAAGCGCTATGGGTAGCAAAATGTCACCACAATATGCTAACCTGTTCATGGCCAAACTAGAGGAAGAGTTTTTATCAACCTGCGCAACTAAACCTCTAGCATATTTCCGGTACATTGATGACCTGCTGATAATCTGGACAGGCTCTGAACATGAACTGCTTTCTTTCCATAAAAACTTCAACAAGTTCCATCCTACAATCAAACTCACTCTCAACTACTCAACATCTCAAATACATTTTCTGGACATGACCATATACATGAGAGACAATACCATACAAACAACAATCTACCATAAACCTACAGGCCGTCCAGCATATCTGAGATGGAACAGCTTCCATCCGAGACACATAAAGAAATCCATCATCTACAGCCAGGCTCTGCGATACATACGGATCTGTTCAGACTGTGAAGACACAAAACAACACCTGCTATCACTGAGGAATACATTCTTACAACAGGGATACCATCCAAGGATTATAGATGATCAGATCTACAGAGCAACAAGAATTCCAAGGAGCAATCTTCTGGAGTACAAAAAGAAGGAAGACAACAGCAGGGTTGCCCTAGTGGTCATATACAACCCACAAATGAACATCTTGAGAAAAATTGCTGCTGATCTCCAACCTATATTTAACAAAGACAATAAACTGAAGGAAATATTCCCAGATTTACCACTCCTTGCCTACAAACAGCCACCAAACCTAAGGAATCTCCTGGTCAGAAGTGCCCTCTCACCACCATCAGAGACTGGCACTTTTCCTTGCAACAGTAGAAAATGCAAGACCTGTACTAACATCTGGTCATCAAACACCATCCAGATACCAAACACGCAGCAGGACTATAAAATCACTGGCTCGTTCTCCTGTACATCCTCCAGTGTAGTGTACATGATCCTGTGTACAAGGTGCATCAATAAAGGAATCTACATTGGAGAAACAATACAAAAACTACAAACCAGGATGAATCTTCACAGACATACAATAAAACAGGAGGTGGATACACCCGTGGGAAAACATTTCTCTAGACCTGATCACAGTTTGGCAGATTTAAAGGTACTCATTCTGAAGGGTCATTTTAAAAACAACAGAGAAAGAAAAATTTGGGAATTCAAGATGATGATAAAATTCCAGTCATTGACACAAGGCCTCAATCTAACACCAGGATTTATGAGCCACTACATGGACACACGTCACGTCCCCCATCAGACTGACTCCAGATGCCTTAACTCCTAAGTCATCACCCCTATAACCTCAGTTTTATTGCCCCAGCTTATCTTAATGATATATCACTTCATGTACTAATTGTCTTTGTGTAACATCTAAATGTTGTGCTTTTTTCTAAGTCATTCATTTGTAAACAGCCTGAAGAAGGGGCCTCTGTGCTCTGAAAGCTTGCATATAGAACTTTTATGGTTAGCCAATAAAGGTATCATACCTATTATACTTTTGTCTTTTTTGACACAAAAGTATTTAACATTTCATATTGTCTCTGGCTAACACAGTACTACACTATTTTTTACTGTACTTCGTAAAATAAATGTAAGAATTATATAGCTGCAGCAGAACTTACTCACAGCAATGCCTGTGCCTGTCTAACTAACACACTAACACACACTGACTCCTATCTCTCTATGAAATAATTGTAAATTTAACTATCTATTCTTTTCTCATCACTATGAAACACTCACTGACACTGATCCACTATTTATCAGTATTCTGTGTTTTACTATCTCTTACTCTCTGCCTGACGTCCTGCCTTTCCTATCTCTATCCCCAGCCACAAAGCACTAGCATTTCCTGGTTGGGCTGTTTATAGTGACTGTGACTCATATAACTGTCATCCACTAAGACAACAATGACTCACACCTATACCCGGTGGAGGATCCCCATAGGTCGGTTATGGGGCCCAATCACCACATCTTTTAGTTTTGTCATGTGTTTTTTTCTCGAGAATCGCGTCAAAAATCACGACAATACTGTAGGCTCCTGGAATCAATTGTATCCGCATCCAAAGTATACAATTGACATCACTGGCAAGGCAAGGGAACCGTCGGTTCCCTTGCCCGCCATTCTGCCTTTTTTTTATGCAGGCTGCGCAATGACGTCAGCGAGATGACTTCATTGTGCTGCTTGCGCCGTTCCGCTGGATGCGGCTTGGTCAGAAGAGACCAGGTCTACATCATCGGAGAAGAGGACAGCACTGGAACGGGGACAGGTAAGTGTGCCACTAACTATGGGGGGTGGCGCATTTACAGGGAGGCTGTGTGGCGCTTTCTACAAGGGGGTGGTGCTGTCTACAGGGGGGGTGTGCCACTATCTACCAGGGGTCTGCGTGGCGCTATCTATAGGGGGGGGGGTGTTACAATTTACAGGGGGGGTTATGTGTGATGTTATCTACAGGGGTGTGTGTGACGCTATCTACAGGGAGGGGGTGGCGCTATCTACAGGGGTGCTGTGTGTGATGCTATCTACAGAAGGGCCTGTGTTTTATGCTAGCTATAGGGGGGCTGTATAGGATGCTATCTACATGGGGGTGTTGCTATCTACAGGGGGGCTGTGTGGTGCTATCTACAGGGGTGTGTGTGTGTGTGTGTGTGTGTGTGTGATGCTATCTATAGGGGGACTTTGTGTTATGCTATCTACAGGGGGGCTTTTTGTGGCACTATCTACATGGGCTGTGTGTGGTGCTATCTATAGGGGGTGTGTGTGATGCTATCTACATGGGCTGTGTGTGGCGCTATCTACAGGGGGCTGTGTGTGGCACTATCTACAGGAGGCTGTGTGTGGAGCTATCTACAGGGGGCACTCTGTGTGGTGCTTTACTTTACAGTGTTTGACATAATTATGTTCAAGGGCACAGTGTTTTGCACTATTTCATTCAGGGGCGCAGTGTATGGTGCTGTTATATTTAGGGGCACAGTGTGTGGCAGCATGAGAATTTTATCTTCGTTTATAGGTGTGGAAATGTTGGAAAAGTGAGGAGCCGAAGACATCTGAGTTGCAAATTCTGCAGAAATGGGTCATGGCCAAGAGAAGTCGTCATGAAGTCTGGATCGGATGGAGAAGAAATGAGGAAAAAGAACTACTAGAATCTGTCACCTCTCCTGACATGTCTATTATAGTAATTCCTTGTATTTCACAAAAAGTCTTTGTGCAGTCCAGGACTGATAGACAAATGGGTGTTTCCATTACCCTTGTCAGGAGGATCTGTCCCTGCACAGTGTGATACTGTTAGCCATGGTTGGAGACTGTCAGTATGTAGGTACACAGCCCTTTGACAAGGGGAATTGTAACACCCATTTGTCAATGCTTTCACAAAAAGTTAGTGTTAACAATAGTTACGGCAGGGCAGCAGTGGAGAAGGGGGGCCCAAGAATGGAAGGACTGCCTGCACGACATATTGGAAAGCCCACCGGGCCGCCGCCCAAGACATTGTGATTCTTCTCTGTCTTTTTGTCTTCTTCTGACTTGTAAAATGGCGGCCGCTATTTTGAGTGATTCATGAAAGATGAGAAATTTCGTCAAGGTGGCATGTCAGAAAGTGCTTGATGTCTGAGAAGGAACTTCCTGCAAAAGTGATCTGTGACAGACTACTAATGCATGAAGAAATAAGCAGTGAATATGTGACACTTCTAATTATGATCTTTTTTTATTTGTTCACTTGGTTGTGGTGTTGTTTGGTGGTCTTTATTGCTTGTAATGCCAGGCCTGTGAGGGGTTCATGACCGTGAGTCAAGGAGGCATGTAAAAAAGTGGTTAATGCCGGAGAAGGAACTTCCTGCAAAAGTGACCTGTGACAGACTACTCGTGCATGAAGAGATAAGAGTAAAGGCCGTGTCGCAGACCGCCGCTGTCCCTCACCTGCCTCATCTCCAGAGGGCACGCGCGCGCTCATCCCCGACCTTAAAGGGCCAGCACGCACACATACAAAAACTTACCTAATTATCCCCAGTTCACCCTGGACTATAAAAAGGGCTCTGCCCTTCCACTCCTTGCCTGAGTGTTGTTGTTATCTACCCACGTTCGTATTGCAAATATCCCTTAGTTGTATCCTGCTCCCAGTGTTCCCGTATCCTGATTCCCGTTTCCTGAGCCTAAACCGATTGTTAGAGTCATGTGTGCCTCATCTGCCACGTCTGGTATCATCTGCCACGTTTGGTGCCATCTGCCACATCAAGCATCATCTGTGCCACGAACCATCTGTGCCAAAGCGTCTGCTACAACTTGCGTCCGTCTGGACTCTTACAGGTACTCTTGTGCTAAAGACTTTTGCAAAGACTGTTGTTTGGCCAGCTGCCACTTCACTATGGCGGAGTGGCCTAGTGGGTCCACACACCCCAGTAATAAGCAGTGCCTATGTGACACCACTAATCTCTGTATAATTGTAAGGTTCTGATATCAGCATGTGATGTTAATACATATTATTTACAGACATGTTAATGGCATATTTGCATTAACGTGTATTATATACTTATTACTATAGTTGAGCGAATTTCCAAATCAGCCATCCATTTCGATTCAGTTGGAATAAATTATCCGCGAATCGAAAGTGCCCCAATTTATATCCAAGGGTATAAATGTAGGAGAAACCATTCTTTGTAAAAGACTTTCATGATTTTTATACAGGTCCTTTTAATTTTATTTACTTCTACCAGAGGAACTATCACCTATATAAATGAAAACCTTCACAAATATAATGAAAACATGACATGGATGAAACAGTATGCTCTGAAAACATGTATATGATATACTAGGAATGGAAGCATTCAGCAATCTGCTTACTTAATATATCCAGTGAGTTTGGGTCCACATGGTACTGATCATATATGTAGGTCCCTGTGCGGTTAGACTTGGATTGCAGAACACGAGTGATTGCTGCCTTGACTGAGTTCACAGTAATATCTTTGCTATAAGAATTAGGCACATCGAGGTTGACCCAAAAGAAAACTTTCAAGCTGCCCTCCCTAAAGAAAGCATAAAAGGGAAATTTAAGGCATCGGCCAACACAAACGATACATATATAATAACAACATTTAGACCATCTGGAACCTAAAGAAGCCCATAGTACAGAAGTCAAGAAAGAATTAATCTCTACAAAAAAACACTAAGGAAGGCACAAAATGGTTCCCATTGGGGATGTTAATGTTATTGTTTCAGAGCTGAAAACGTATGTGCAAGTGGACCCTATAACATCGGTCAAGTGAGACTCCATGATTTGCACTTACTTATGCAACATTTTAAGTAGCATTAATGAACAATCAAAAATCCAAAACAATGATAATAATATTAGTATTACAGACCCGGACCTCCTGAAATTTATCAGAACCAGAGTTAGAGCACCATAGAAACACCATAAAACTTCAACAACAAACCTGCCTTATGTCTGTTTGAAAGTGGCCATAGTTGACATTTTGTTGAAGCAAAATACAAAAAGTTGAGTGCAGTCTGGTCTGCAGAAATTATTTTACATAGTGGAGATATTTTATTACTATACTTCATTGATCCCCAAAAAGCCATCCAAATCTTACCCAAAAGCATAGACTGTGCTAGAGTTGTGATATGTAGCCAGTTCTGAAGCCAATACAAGAGCAGTAACCTAAAGATACAAAAAGCAATTTTTAAGAGAAAAAGGCAAGAGAAATATTAAAGAAAAGACATTGGAACTTAAAATCTCCCAAATTTCTCTAATTTTATATGTAACTCATTTACAACCAGAAAAAAAATAATGTTCAGTACAATAACTAAAATAGTAAGGAAAAGTGTCCGGGACTGCATGGGTGATCTGGACATTGCTTATTTAAAGGGTAATTAAGCGTTTAAAAAACTTCTGATATGTCATAGTGACATGTCAGAAGTTATGATCGGAGGGGGTCTGAGATCCCTACTGATTGCTAAAATGAAGTGGCAGGAGCCAGGGGCGTAACTAAAGGGTCATGGGCCCTGGTAAAAGAAATCGGCTTGGGCCCCCCTACCCCTCCCCAACACCACCAGACCCCTGCACATGCCTATGCCCAGCTGCCTTGCCCGACAGAACCAATGAATGCCCCCACAGTATAATGTCCCCCATAGCTGCCCCCACAGTATAATGTCCCCCCATAGCTGCCCCCACACAGTATAATGTCCCCCCATAGCTGCCCCCATGCAGTATAATGCCCCCCATAGATGCCCCCACAGTATAATGCCCCTATAGCTGCCCCCACAGTATATTGCCACCCATAGCTGCCACATACAGTATAATGCCTCCATACAGTATAATGCCCCCCATAGCTGCCCCATACACTGTTATGCCCCATAAAGTATAATGCCCCCATAGTTGCCCCATACAGTATAATGCCCTCATACAGTATAATGCCCCATACAGCATAATTCCCATCATAGCTGCCCCATACAGTATAATACCCCCATAGCTGCCCCATACAGTATAATTCCCCCATACAGTATAATGTCCTCCATAGCTGCCACATACAGTATAATGCCTCCATACAGTATAATGCCCTCCTTAGCTGCCACATACAGTATAATGCCCCCCCATAGCTGCCCCATACAGTATAATGCCCCCTATACAGTATAATGTCCTCCATAGCTGCCCCATACAGTATAATGCCCCCCTACAGTATAATGCCCCCTCAACAGCTACCATATGTGCCCCCTCCCATACCCAGTAAAATGCCCCCATATGTATTTACCTAATAGAAAAATAATAACATAATTACTTACCTATCCCCATTCCCACGACGGGTAGAGGAGATCCTTTTCCTCCTCTGCACTGAGCTGTGAGTGACTCGGCGCAGACAGGCGCGATGACATCACTACTTCGCGCCTGCCGAGATGCTCGAAGCACAGTGAATGCTGGAGCAAGGCTCCTGCATTGAACCCATCTAAATGTGCATCCTGCGGACGCAGATTCAGTTGAAAGCAGGACCAGCATGGTCAGCACTGTGTGGCAACAAGGGCCCTGAAAGCCCCCAGGCTTAGGGGCCCGGTTGCGGTTGTGACCGTTGCGACCCCTATAGCTACGCCACTGGCAGGAGCGCTTGGGTGAATGCTGAGCCACTTTGTTTCTGATCAGCTTGTACACGAACTGCCCAGAATCTAAGCAGCTCAGTGCTCACACGAGTGCTTCTGCTGCTTCGTTTTAGCAATAGCTGCGGGTCTCAGTGCTCAGACACCCACCGGTCAAAACTTCTGACATGTCACTATGAAGCGACAAGCCTTCTTTACTGTGAGAACAGTAAATCTATGGAATAGTCTACTGCAGGAGCTGGTCACAGTAGCTACAGTAGATGGCTTTAAAAAAGGCTTAGATCATTTCCTAGAACGAAAAAATATTAGCTCCTATGTCAATGTTTAGAAATTTTTCCCATCCCTTGGTTGAACTTGATGGACATGAGTCTTTGTTCAACTGTACTAACTATGTAACTATGTCAGAATTTTTTTGAAAGTTTAGTTACCCTGTAAGAGGCAGGATTGTTTCTTAAAGAGTTAACAAGACAGACATTATTGATTGGCTACTGGGTTTTGGGGTACTGTATTTGGGACCACATATTCGAATATCCAGCATCCCACCCTTACCTTGGTAAGTTACTATTGCACTATAATCCCTTTTTAAAATAAATAAATATAAAAATAAAATAAATGATATGAGATAAGAGAATGTAGAGTATAATAAATAAACAAAGCACAAATAATAGTTACATTCTAATAAATAATAATTGTTACTAGTGTGTATACGTTGTACATTTGTGTTTCTATATAGTTCAGATTTATGGTTCTGGTTAAGGTTCTGGGTTATCTTGGACCACTTAGTATAAAAGTGCAGGAGCCCCCCCCCCCCCACTCCTGGCAGCATTGTTTAGAAGGCTAGAATGAATTTTTGGGGTTGAGAAGGAATCCACAACCTCTTTCACATTTAGGTTAACTCCAGCGACCCGACTTCCCTTTACCTCTATAGCTCGGCTGTTGTCGAAATCTACGAAACTGAGGAGTCTTCTTGGGTTTTTCCTCTGGAAACCCTTCTCTTTTCTCTGTTGTGTTGTCCAACATGTTATCCAGGAGGGGCCCAAACATCAAGAAGGGAATAGAACAAAGCTTGTTTTTTGATTTAGTGTCCTCTGTCCACATTTTAAGCTACAACGCTCTTCTAGCGGCGTTAGAAAAAGCACCATTCCTGGCGGAAAATCTGACTGATTCAGATGATGCGTCTGCCAAAAAGCCAGTTGAGTAAAGGGAGAGATTCTAGTATACCTTCTTTGGAAGATTTCATCATCAAGTGATTTTCGGGTTGATTTAACCAGATAAACATCGATCTTGTGACTCACGTAGCAGCAATGTTAGTAGAGATTAAGGCGGATGATGATTCCTAGGTCCTTTTTAGCAGTCCGTCTGCTTTACGGTCCATAGGATCCTTTAATGGAGAGGAATCTTCAATGAGGACTGCTGTCTTCTTAGCCACTCATAGCCTGACATCAATTCCGGTGATGCGGCTGCCTCATTCTGAAGGGCGTCCGCATCAGACGTTACTTCCGGTATGACGTAGTCGCCTCTCTCCAATCAGAGGGGAAGTCCTGCCATTTGGTCTTCCCCAAAATGGCCACACACGTCAACGACATGACACCGGAATTCCCGCTATGTGGCCATCGGATCCCTCGAAGCCCTGTACTGCTATGGGCTCTAGCTTAGACCCCACCACTCCAGGTTAGCATCTGGGGTTTGGGAAGCTCTCCCATGAGGAGTATTGGCTATGGCAAATTTTTAGGGGAAGGAGAAGTTTTAGCTCCCCGATTTCGCCCCTTGCCTCCTTGTATATTCCAAGGTGGCGGAATTTTCTCTTTGTACCTGCTCTTTTATATGGGTGAAAAAATAAAGGAAGAAAGCTTCAAAGAGCTCCTTAGCAAGATGGGTAAAACTTACCATGCAGTACGCCTACAGCTCTCAAGGACTCTGTCGTCCCCCGGCATAAAAGCTCACTCAACAAGATCAGTTTCTTCATCTTTGGCAGAAAGAAAAGAAGCCTCCATGGACCAAATCTGCAGAGCTGCCACATGGTCAAACTACCATAACTTTTGCAGACATTACAGATTAGATGTGCTGTCTAATACGGATCTAAGTTCTGGATGCAAAGCCCTCTAATTCTTAGTCCCTCCGTGGGCATTATAATTTGGTACTGCTCCTGTGGTGCTGTCATGAGGGACGTCCTGGAAAGTACGATCTAGACCTACAAGTAATTATTTTTCCAGGAGTCGATAGTGACAGCACTCTTATTTATATTTCTGATTTGTGCAGTTAACATGTCAGTTATAATCCCTAAAAACAAAATAGGGTTGCATCCACCCTGGTGTAGTAATTGAAAAACACTGGCAAGTGGGTGGTGGGAGGGGCCTTTTAACCTCTCTCCTTTCCTGTTCCTATACAGGTTAAGAGGGCAACCTCCTGTGGTGCTGTCATGAGGGATGGCCTGGAAAAGTAGTTGGGGGACGATCAGTAGCTTTAGGGATATCCCAATTTTTTTTTATTTTTTTTAAAGAGTAGTAGATCCTTGGTACTACTGTCCAGCGAATGTGGTATGGTAGGAAAATCAAACCGTAAGTGAATTTAAACCTGTATGGGATAAACATATATCTATCCCAAGATAAAAATAAAATACAATAAGGACAGACTAGATGGACCATGTGGTGTTTTTCTGCTATCAATCTACAGTTTCTATGACTTATTAGCAGAAGTAGCTTAAAGTGTAACTAAACATTTAAAAATACTTTTAAGATGTCATAGTGTCGTTTTAGCGATCGGTGGAGGATTCGGTGCTCGGGCCCCCGTCGATCAAATGTTCTGACATGTCACTAAGATATGTCTGAAGTTTTTAAAAGTTTTGTTATCCTTTAAGAGTTTATTGTATTCATGAGCATGATGCTGCCACCACCTCCACCCACCATTCTAAGTGATGATAGCCTTTGTATTAGCATGTACCCGCTCAGTCCTAGTAGAGTGGGGGCAAGTGGGGACAGCACCGTCCTCCTGTATGTGGTCGACTAAAATATATCTGCTTATAAGTCCACTCAATGGTTTACAAAATAGCTGCATATTTTACTGTAATATTTAACCCCTTAGACTAGTGGAGTGTATCTATAGTATCAGTTTATCTATATAGATAAGATGATCCTCCTTGATTTTCAAAAGAATCATCTATAGCCAAATGTTCTGCCCAAATAAATACAATGCAATGACAAATTACCTAGTTACATAGTTTGTACGGTTGAAAAAAGACACATGTCCATCAAGTTCAACCACGGGATGGGAAAGGGAAGGAAATTAGTAGATATTGTAATGGAGTTGTAGAAGGGCTCACTGAGAAGGATTTGCTGTGATGCTGCTGCTAAGTCAATTACGTTCTGGAGGGGTGCAGAGTCTTCTACTTTTTTCAAAACCGTAAAATAAAATGTATGCCAAAGCATAGGGGCTAGAGGTATGCCAAACACTCTTTTGGAATATGTCTGGTCCATTGCAACCTATGGATACGTTTAACGTATACCCCGGGAGCATTTCCAGTAATGTGCGCTGAACATACACACCAAATATGGTGGGAGCAGAGTCCGGATTATAAAAAAAATACATTACAGAGGACACAGGACAGATAAAATCATACCAGTTTATCCAGGTGAGCGGCTTCCCTTTTAAATATATTGCTCTCAGGGTTGGTGAGGTCTCGGGTGAGTTCTTGGCTCACAATGCGCAGATTGCAGGCAAATATTTTATTAGTCTTCAGTTCCGGTTTGAAATCCACTTCTGTGATGCAGTAAGAAAGACAAATTTATACATGATAAAATACATTTTTGACAATGAGAATCACACATTGACAGTATATATAGTCACAATAAGTAAGTTAGGAAGCTTTAGTCTAGTTATGTGCCAACAGACCATGATGTAGTTTTTTTGTGTCACGATTTTCACAAAATCTCAGCACGTGACTGCACAAGTTTGCGATACCATTGCCTCTTTTGTGCTGAAATTTTGGCAAACCCCCCCCCCCCCCAAAAAAAAAACAAGACTCAAAACCACCTTAACCATCTAAGGTGAGATAGCTCTTCCTTTGAATCATTATGGTCTGTTATTGCAGATCAAATGATCACTACACACTATTTTGTTATTGCTGATGTTGACCAACATACAATGTATTGTCAGCCAAATGCATCTAATTATTTTACAGAGGCAAGGTATAAGGAAGGGTTTTCAGAGAAATGAAATATTGAGTACAAGTTTGGTCACCCATGTATGGGAATCACATAGCAGAACTGACAAGGGTTCATCAGTTGCCTACCCTATTAATGAGGGGATTATGGGTATTTTCTTTGGAGATTACTATGTATGGCCACTCTACTGAAGAGAGACATGGAGACAGTACTATCTGTGCCTAAATAATTCACATGGGGGATAGGGAGGCAATAGTATTTATGCATGTATAAGTTACATGGAGAGAATGGAAGGCAGTAGTATTAATGAATATATTTATATGGAGAGAATGGGAGGCAATAATATCTTCTCCTACATCATGTACATGGAAAGATAGTGGTGAGGCAGTACTATATGTGCCTACATAATTAGCATGGAGAGACTGCCTGTATCAGTCACTTTGCTGCCTCATGGGCTGTTAGGCTATGTGCACACGCTAGCTACCTTTTACGTCTGAAAAGACAGACTGTTTTCAGGAGAAAACAGCTGCGTCGTTTCAGACGTAAAAGCTCCTCCTCGCATTATGCGAGGCGTCTTTGACGCTCGTAAATCTTGAGCTGCTCTTCATTCACTTCAATGAAGAACGGCTCAAATTACGTTGCAAAGAAGTGTCCTGCACTTCTTTGCCGAGGCAGTCATTTTATGCGTCGTCGTTTGACAGCTGTCAACGACGACGCGTAAATGACAGGTCGTCTGCACAGTATGTCGGCAAACCCATTCAAATGAATGGGCAGATGTTTGCCGACGTATTGTAGCCGTATTTTCAGACGTAAAACGAGGAATAATACGCCTCATTTACGTCTGAAAATAGGTCGTGTGAACCCAGCCTTACTTCCTTGGGTATTGCATGTTCTTAAGGCTTCGTTCACATCTGTGTTGTGGTTCCATTCATGGGTTCCGTCAGACCCTTCCGTCAGGGGAACCTATCAACGGAAAGCATAGCTTTGTCTACGTTCCCGTTTCTTTAGCGGAAACAATAGCGCAGTGGACTACCATCGAAACCTTACGGAACGGATACAAACGGAAACCATTAGCAACAAAAGAATTACCATTGAAATCAATGGTAATGCAAACGGAAAGCTAGGGTTTCCATTCATGGGTTCCCCTGACGGAAAGGTCTTACGAAACCCATGATCAGAACCGCGACACAGATGTGAACGAAGCCTAAGAAAAAGGTACAAAACAAGGTACCTCTGTAAAGTGTTGATTATAATATTGAGAAAAAAATGCAAAAGGTTTCTCTTGTCTTTAACTCTTTAACTCATAAATTGGCACTGACAGATGGAGATGTAGAATAATGGAATTTAAAATAAGGACATTGTAATATAATAAATGAGTGTTTTTTTCTGTAGATTGTAATTTAGATGACAGATATAACTACCTAAAAGGAACCATGTCATTCCAGCTGCAGCAATTACAATCACAATCATCCAGAGCGGAGCAAATCTCAGCCAGTCCCGAGATCTCCATAGAGTATTCTGAGACTCCACAAGAGACTCTGAATCCTGGCAAAGAAACAAAACTGAATAAGATACAAAAAATAATTTAACCTAAAAAATACTTTACCTATGTAGCTGACCTGAATTTGTAATTTAAACTCTGAGCTGTATCTTTTCTCAACCTATATACAAGGCAAAACTATTATCATAAAGGACCTCTTAACCCCTTCCCTCTTTGGCCACTTTTGACCTTCCTGACAGAGCCTCATTTTTCAAATCTGACATGTTTCACTTTATGCGGTAATAACTTCGGAATGCTTTTACCTATCCAAGCGATTCTGAGATTTTTTTCTCGTGACACATTGGACTTTATTTTACTGGCAAAATTTGTTCGATACATTCAGTTTTTAACTGTGAAAAACACCAACATTTTGCGAAAAATTGCAAAAATTTGCATTCTTCTAAATTTAAATGTATCTGCTTGTAAGACAGGCAATTATACCACACAAAATAGTTGCTAATTAACATCCCCCATATGTCAACTTTAGATTGACATAGTTTTTTGGACATCCTTTTATTTTTCTAGGACGTTACAAGGCTTAGAACTTTAGCTACAATTTCTCACATTTTCAAGAAAATTTCAAAAGGCTATATTTTCAGGGGCCAGTTCAGTTGTGAAGTGGCTTTGAGGGCCTTATATATTAGAAACCCCCAATAAGTCACCCTATTTTAAAAACGGAACCCCTCAAAGTATTCAAAACAGCATTTAGAAAGTTTCTTAACCCTTTGGACATTTCACAGGAATTAAAGCAAAGTAGAGGTGAAATTTACAAAATTATTTTTTTTTGCAGAAATTCATTTTTATCCATTATTTTTGTAACACAGAAGGTTTTACAAGAGAAATACAACTCAATATTTATTACACAGGCTCTGAAGTTCTTACAAATATTCCACATGTGGCCCTAGTCTGGTAATAGACTGAAGCACCGGCCTCAGAAACAAAGGAGCACCTAGTGAATTTTGAGGCCTCCTTTTTATGAGAATATATTTTAGGCACCATGTCACGTTTGAAGAGGTCTTGTGATGCCGAAACAGTGGAAACCCCCCCACAAGTGACCCCATTATGGAAATTACAGCCCTTGAGGAAATTATCTAGGAGTATAGTGAGCATTTTGAACCCACATGTTTTTTGTAGAAATTATTGGAATTAAGCCGTGAAAATTAAAATCTAAATTTTTTTCCAATAAAATGTAGGTTTAACAATTTTTTTTTTTCATTCCCACAAGGACTAAAGGAGAAAAAGCACCACAACATTTGTAAAGCAATTTCTCTAGAGTAAAACAGTACCCCATATGTGGTCATAAACGGCTGTTTGGACACACGGCAGCGTTTAGAAGGGAAAGAGCGCCATTTGGCTTTTGGAGCTCAAATTTAGCATAAATAGTTTGTGGAGGCCATGTCGCATTTGCAAACCCCCACAGTTGACCCCATTTTGAAAACTACACCCCTTGAGGAAATTATCTAGGGGTATAGTGAGCATTTTGACCCCACAGGTATTTTGCAGAAATTATTGGAAATAGGCAGAGAAAATGAAAATCAACATTTTTTCAAAGAAAATGTAGGTTTAGCTAATTTTTTCTAATTTCCACAAGCACTAAAGGAGAAAAATCACTGCAGCATTTGTAAATCAATTTCTCCCAATTTCACCCAAGTAAAACAATACCCCACATGTGGTCATAAATGGCTGTTTGGACACACGGCAGGGCTTAGAAGGGAAAGAGCACCATTTGTCTTTTGGAGATCACATTTAGCAGGAATGGTTTGCGGAGGCTATGTCGCATTTGCAAAGCCCCTGAGGGACCAAAACCATGAAAACGCCCAAAAAGTGACTCCATGTGCACTCCTTGAGGAATTCATCTAGGGGTGTAGTGAGCAATTTGACCCCACGTGTCTTTCATAGATTTTATTAGGATTGGGCAGTGATAATGGGATTTTTTGCGTAGATATGCCAATATGTGGTGTCCAGCGTATGCCACCATAACAAGGCAGCTCTCTAATTATTATGCTGTGTTTCTCGGTCTTAGAAACACCCTACATGTGGCCCTAATTTTTTGCCTGGACATTCGACCCGGCTCAGGAGTGAAAGAGTACAATGCGAAATTGAGACCTAATTTGGCGATTTACAAAGTATTGGTTCACAATTGCAGAGGCTCTCATGTGAAATAATAATAGAAACCCCTGAGAAGTGACCCCATTTTGGAAACTAAACCCCTCAAGGCATTTATTAAGGGTGTAGTGAGCATCTTCACCCCACAGGTCTTTTCCATAAATGATTGCGCTGCAGATGGTGCAAAGTAAAAATTCAAATTTTTCACTAGATATGCCATTTCAGTGGCAAATATATCGTGCCCAGCTTATGCCACTGCAGACACAAATCCCAAAAATTGTTAAAAGGGTTCTCCCGGGTATGGTGATGCTATATACGTGGAAGTAAACAGCTGTTTGGGCACGCTTTAGGGTTCAGGAGGGTGCACTATTTGGCTTTTGGAGCATGGATTTGCTTGATAGTAGTTTTTTTGGAGTTTTATTGGTATTTTAGTTTATAATGTGGGGGCATATGTAAGCTGGTTAGAGTACATCAGAGGCATAGTCAGGTGGTATAATAATGGAGTAAAATAATCCATAGATGGGTGGTATGCTGTGAAGCAATCCTTTCTGCACAGGCCGGTGTCGTTTCTTATCCCCCTTTTGGTCCACACTTCGCACCTTTGCAGTTTGGGGAATTTTGCTGGGAAAGTATTGCCATGGTATAATAAGGGCGCCGTCGCTTACAGCAGATATGTTTGGGTCCTACCCTTCCTGGTTCTCAAATTTTAGGGCCTTGATAAATTGCCTTTTGAAACAGAGACGTTCCCCTCGGGGGCTGCACAACTGTATATTTTTCTTTCCTGACTTATTGGAGCCATAACTAATTTATTTTTTCATGGACGTAGTGGTATGAGGGCTGTTTTTTTGCGGGACGCGCTGTAGTTATTATTGGTACCATTTTGGGATACATGCGACTTTTTGATCACTTTTTATCCTATTTTTTGGGGGGCAAGTTGACCAAAAAACAGCAATTCTGGCATAGTTTTTTACGATGTTTTATTTTACGCCGTTCACCATGCGTTTTAAATGACATGCTAACTATTCTGTGGGTCAGTCCGATTCAGGCGATACCAAATTTATAGCACTTTTTCATGTTTTACAACTTTCTGCACAATAAAATTACTTTTGTAAAAAGAATTTATTTTTTCTGTCGCCAAGTTTCGAGAACCATAACGTTTAAATTTTTTCACTGACGGAGCTGTATGAGGGCTTGTTTTTTGCGAGACGAGCTATAGATTTTATAGGTACCCTTTTTGGACACATGTGACTTTTTGATCACTTTTTATTCCAATTTTTGTTGCGCAAAGTGACCAAAAAAAACGAAATTCTAGCATTGCTTTTTACGGGTTTTTTTTTTACGCCGTTCACCGCGTAGAATAAATAACATAATATTTTTATAACTCAGGCCATTAGGGATGCGTCGGTACCAAATATGTATGGTTTATTTTATTTTTTTTTAATAATAAATGACTTGATAAGGGAAAAAGGGCGATTGTGTTTTATTTTATTACTTGAAACTTTTATTATATTTTTTACAACTTGTTTTTACACATTTCTTTAGTCTCACTAGGGAACTTGAAGGTCCAACTGTCAGATTATTTTTCTAATACATTGCACTATCTATGTAGTGCAATATATTAGATCTGTCAGTCATTCACTGACAGCACGCCGATTAGGCTTCTCATCCGGGCGGGGCCTAATCGTCTTCCATAATGGCAGAAGAGGAGGCCATTATTAGGCCTCCTGTTGCCATAGCAGCAGTCGGCAGCCCTGCGATAGCATGGCAGGGCTGCCGATCTGCTACCAACCCTAAAGATGCAGCGATCGCTGAATCTAAGGGGTTAATGGCAGGAATTGGAGCTAGCTCCGGTTCCTGCCGTTACAGGTGGATGTCAGCTCTAATATACAGCTGACATCCACCGCTGATGACGCCGCCTCAGCTGCTGATCCGGCGCCATCTTACCGGCGGCTACGGAAGGCTTTAAGGCCCCACCACCGGTCGGGGCCTGAAAGTCTTCGGTACTAGGCATACCGAGAGGCCAGCGTTAGGCCTCTGGTTGCCTTTGCGACTTTTTGATCACTTTTTATTCCAATTTTTGTTGCGCAAAGTGACCAAAACCACTGAAATTCTGGCATTGCTTTTTACGTTTTTTTTTTACACCGTTCACCGCGTGGAATAAATAACATAATATTTTTATAACTCAGGCCATTAGGGATGCGTCGATACCAAATATGTATGGTTTATTTTTATTTTTTTAAATAATAAATGACTTGATAAGGGAAAAAGGGCGATTGTGTTTTATTTTATTACTTGAAACTTTTATTATATTTTTTACAACTTGTTTTTACACATTTCTTTAGTCTCACTAGGGAACTTGAAGGTCCAACTGTCAGATTATTTTTCTAATACATTGCACTATCTATGTAGTGCAATGTATTAGATCTGTCAGTCATTCACTAACAGCAAGCCGATTAGGCTTCTCGTCCGGGCGGGGCCTAATCGTCTTCCATAATGGCAGAGGAGGAGGCCATTGTTAGGCCTCCTGTTGCCATAGCAGCAGTCGGCAGCCCTGCAATAGCATGGCAGGGCTGCCGATCTGCTACCAACCCTAAAGATGCAGCGATCGCTGAATCTAAGGGGTTAATGGCAGGAATTGGAGCTAGCTCCGGTTCCTGCCGTTACAGGTGGATGTCAGCTGTAACATACAGCTGACATCCACCGCTGATGACGCCGCCTCAGCTGCTGATCCAGCGCCATCTTGCCGGCGGCTATAGAAGGCTTTAAGGCCCCGCCACTGGTCGGGGCCTGAAAGTCTTCGGTACTAGGCATACCGGGAGGCCAGTGTTAGGCCTCTGGTTGCCTTTGCAGCCACCGGCACATCAGCAATTTTATTGCTGGGGTGCCGATTAGCTGCAAACACCTTAAATGCAGCGATCGCTTTTGACTGCTGCATTTAAGGGTTTAATGGCAGGGATCAGAGCAATCTGCGGTCCTCGCCATTACCCCAGGGTGTCAGCTATAACATGCAGCCAACACCCGGGGATGGTGGCACCGACTCAGCTTCTGATATGGCAAAATGCGGGAAGCGCTAGCATTTCATAACATATCCATACGACAAATGTCAGGAAGGGGTTAAAATTGTTGCCAATGGTAAGGCCCAGGTATCACCATGTTCCGGCAGTTGAGGCACCAACTACCCCAGTAGAACAAGATTGGGGAGCCGTGTAATAGATCCAGCAATTTCAGCATCCATACAACAGAACTATCTATAATGCCCATAGAACAGTACCAGCCATTTATTCCTTATAGGACAGCCACCTATGAAGCATGTATACTAGAGAGTATTTATGTGCATATGTGTGTAGCATGGTGGCTCAGTGGTTAGCACTGTTGCCTTGCAGCGCTGGGGTCCTGGTTTCAAATCTAACCAAAAACAACATCTGCATGGAGTTTGTATGTTCTCCCTGTGTTTGCGTGGGTTTCCTCGGGTACTCCGGTTTCCTCCCACACCCCAAAAACATTCCAATAGGGAATTTAGATTGTGAGCCCCAATAGGGACAGTAAAAGAGGACCTCTGTACAGTGCTGCGTAATATGTTGGCGGTATAAGTAACTGAAATAAATGTAATAGAACCAGCTCTAGTGCCTGCCCCAAAGATAGTTTCTATTAAAGTGCCCTAAAAGAATGGCAGCCACAGTCCCATGCAGTAAAGCCAGCTATACGTTATACCACTTACCTCCTTCACACTCTCAAAGCTTTTCCTGCAGTTGCAGTCCTGAAGCTTCAATCATAAGAGATTGGTCCCGGGACAAGGGTACCATTGTCAATATTACTGTAACTTTTGGATTGAAGGGGAAATCATTGAGGGAGTTTCAGGACATCTTTGCTTGCAGCATGGATCCCTATAGGAACTTACTTATATCCCTATAGAGTAAATCCAAGTAGTGGACAACTTTTTTTACTTACTGTTCCCCTTGAATTGATTGCTTTGTATATAGACTACAATCTTAATCTTTTGTAAACTTCTTCCTAAAATTGTAAACAACTACTGATGAAGACTATTGTACAAAAATGACGTTCCCCAAACTGCCCAGTTTATAACTACTCTATAATTTCCTGATTACTCAGCATGGAGGAAATAGCGCTCGGCAAAATGGAAATATTGAGCATCATAAATCAACAGTGATTGTGACTTGATGAGTACTATTATGTCACTATTTAATTGCAATCATGAAAAATGCCTAAAATAGCTTGACATTTGATGAAAGCTTGTTATAATCATAGGCCCGGTTTGAGAAGAGAATATGGAAAGATTGAGATAGCCATGAAGAATGATCTCCGTGTATAGCTTACCACACGGGGTTTGTTTCTGCCTTTTGACATTGAGTACTGGACGTTGGGAACAATCTCCAATGATATTTAGCTGCTCAGGCATCTGGCTGAGTCACGACTGGCATATCTATAGCTTATCAGCATGGTTAAATGATGGCTGCATACAAAAGGCAATGACAGTGACCTGACGACTCCTTAGCTGCAATTATGACAATGTGATGTCATTCATCTACGGTCTCCCTTCTTTCCTTCCTGCACCAATCGCTGACACTGGTTTTATAACTGTTTCCACCAAACGTCCTGTTAACCCTTAGACACCAGGAACGGAGACACCGGATCACAAGATAAACAGTAGTGGAGCTTTGCATATTTGGAAGAGTAGGTCAAATTTTGCAACCTTTGCCTTGGTTACCAAAAAGTGTTGTGCACAAAGTCTATGTTAAAGGGTATATGCAGTAAAGTATTGTGTTGTGTTCTGTTATAGATTTTATGTTCAGGACTATTTTAACCATAGGGCAAAAGCATCTGGATCTGGAAGATACAGCTTCTGATGTTTTTCCACTTCATGATGACATCACATGTAAAGTGCATTAGGCGCTGTGAAGAAGCCCAGCACAGGATGAGTTCTAGAGACATCTGTGGCTGGAATTCTGGGGGACATCTGTGACTGGACATCAGCAGGGGCATAAATATAGGGAGCTAAGATAGCAGTCGCACCCAGACCTTGGAGCCTGAGGGGGCCTAAAAGACCCCTCTGCTCTTTATGGGGCATCTGAGGCTGATGCAGTTACAGGCCCATCAGAGGCTTAGGTAGTTATCGGGCTTCAGTGGCTGGCAATATAACAGGACGTTGGCCGGTGTACATACCTGTGCGCCTGACGTCCCTCTCCTTATCTCACTGCCACTGGCCTCCCCATAATGCGTGCCTGAGCTACAAGGTTCTTTACTGGGTCCACAGTCCAGTCCCGAGGCCTGACCGTGCAGGCACACTGCGAGTACTTTAAATTTTGCTGTGGCATGGGTTAAGTTTTCTATATTCAGGAACAGAGATGCGATATTCCTTTTTAAATTGATAAATTCAGACAAAAGCTTCGCGTTGAAATGCGCATCGAAACGCTGTCCCCATTTCTCTTTACATCATGGGTTTGACACTCTTACAATCTTTTGTCATTATTGTATATTTCTGAAACGCTGTTTGCCACTATTGCACTTTATGTTACGTATTGATTTACATGAACTGTATTTATGGGGATCATGTCAATTTGGTTGTTTAATTAACTTTATAACATTGGTTACATGACCCAGGGATAGAGTCTTTTTCTGCTTCTGTATTTTACTTATTTATTGTTGTACTTTAATATTTATACTTTGATTTGGTTCAAATTAAATAACTGTTGGCCAAACAAGCTATTTTCCCCGACTCCCCCAAAGACATCCACTTTCAGCTAAGCGTCCATGTTTGTTTCAATGGGGAGAGGAGAATGAGCCGCTGCCTTGACACCTGTGTATGTTAAAATCCAAGAGTCGGGGGACCCCATCCAAGAGTCGGGGGACCCCATGTGACTGCTATAGTCAATCAAAGGCTGCAGCAGTCACATGGACTACAGCGTCATCCTAGGAGGCCAGGCTGCACTCAGAAGTGGGAGACGCGTCGCCATGACTACGGCCAGGGCAAGTATAAACTAGGCAGGCTTTCTGCAGCGGACATGCATTCTGAAAAACTGTACCACTATTTGGTGTGGTTTTTCGGGCGGAATTCCCTGCGGCTTCCAGGGTGGATATACTGTGAAATCTTACGCAGCGTATCCACATAGTTTGTCCGTACCCTTAACCAACGCCAGAAATGGATCCAGTAGGAAGGAAAAGTATACGTTTTTCCTTTAAATTTCCTATTCCTTTTGAAACAACTTCTAGCTTTGGCTCAAAAATCTGCAACAAATACAGTGAAGGAAATAAATATTTGATCCCTTGCTGATTTTGTAAGTTTGCCCACTGTCAAAGACATGAACAGTCTAGAATTTTTAGGCTAGGTTAATTTTACCAGTGAGAGATAGATTATATTTAAAAAAAAAACAGAAAATCACATTGTCAAAATTATATATATTTATTTGCGTTGTGCACAGAGAAATAAGTATTTGATCCCTTTCACAAACAAGACTTAATACTTGGTGGCAAAACCATTGTTGGCAAGCACAGCAGTCAGACGTGTTTGTAGTTGATGATGAGGTTTGCACACATGTTAGATGGAATTTTGGCCCACTCCTCTTTGCAGATCATCTGTAAATCATTAAGATTTCGAGGCTGTCGCTTGGCAACTCGGATCTTCAGCTCCCTCCATAAGTTTTCGATGGGATTAAGGTCTGGAGACTGGCTAGGCCACTCCATGACCTTAATGTGCTTCTTTTTGAGCCACTCCTTTGTTGCCTTGGCTGTATGTTTCGGGTCATTGTCGTGCTGGAAGACCCAGCCACGAGCCATTTTTAATGTCCTGGTGGAGGGAAGGAGGTTGTCACTCAGGATTTGATGGTACATGGCTCCATCCATTCTCCCATTGATGCGGTGAAGTAGTCCTGTGCCCTTAGCAGAGAAACACCCCCAAAACATAATGTTTCCACCTCCATGCTTGACAGTGGGGACGGTGTTCATTGGGTCATAGGCAGCATCTCTCTTCCTCCAAACACGGCGAGTTGAATTAATGCTAAAGAGCTCAATTTTAGTCTCATCTGACCACAGCACCTTCTCCCAATCACTCTCAGAATCATCCAGATGTTCATTTGCAAACTTCAGACGGGCCTGTACATGTGCCTTCTTGAGCAGGGGGACCTTGCGGGCACTGCAGGATTTGAATCCATTATGGCGTAATGTGTTACCAATGGTTTTCTTGGTGACTGTGGTCCCAGCTGCCTTGAGATCATTAACAAGTTCCTCCCGTGTAGTTTTCGGATGAGCTCTCACCTTCCTCAGGATCAAGGATACCCCACGAGGTGAGATTTTGCATGGAGCCCCAGATCGATGTCGATTGACAGTCATTTTGTATGGCTTCCATTTTCTTACTATTGCACCAACAGTTGTCTCCTTCTCACCCAGCGTCTTACTTATGGTTTTGTAGCCCATTCCAGCCTTGTGCAGGTCTATGATCTTGTCCCTGATATCCTTAGAAAGCTCTTTGGTCTTGCCCATGTTGTAGAGGTTAGAGTCAGACTGATTAATTCAGTCTGTGGACAGGAGTCTTTTATACAGGTGACCATGTAAGACAGCTGTCTTTAATGCTGGCACCAAGTTGATTTGGAGCGTGTAACTGGTCTGGAGGAGGCTGAACTCTTAATGGTTGGTAGGGGATCAAATACTTATTTCTCTGTGCACAATGCAAATAAATATATATAATTTTGACAATGTGATTTTCTTTTTTTTTTTTTTATATATAATCTATCTCTCACTGGTAAAATTAACGTAGCCAAAAATTCTAGACTGTTCATGTCTTTGATAGTGGGCAAACGTACAAAATCAGCAAGGGATCAAATACTTATTTCCTTCACTGTACGTGATGTGTGAATCCAGCCTTAGTGTGCAGTGTTCTTTCCAATGCTAAAAATTGACATAACTTCTAATGCAACTACTCCATTTTTTTGGCATACACATATTACACCAACCGCCATTATTGGTCCTATTAAACCTATATTGTCTCCAAGGCCATGCGGATGATTGAAGAAAGTGCTTCTCTGAATTCTCATTGTTTGATACAAATAATATAAATACCTTTATAGTTTTTTCTATAGACTATCCCGCTTCAAGGCAGGAATATGGTTTTGACTGAACCTTTGAGTAATACTTGTAATCTCCATGACATGTAGCGAACCAGATGACATTGTTATTGCGGAGCAGATACACTCGCTCATCTGTGCTTCCACCATAAAGATCTGCTCTTCATTCTCATATTGTTCCCTCAGGAAATAAGCAGCTGCTGCTTGAATGGTGCGTGTTATTAAACTATTACTTTTGTCATGGATTGTGCAAGGGGGAATTGACCTAATACCGTGTTACTCAGCCGTACTCAGGGATTTCCTCCAGAAACGTCTGCACTTAATGTTCAATGAAAGCTTCTGAAACTTTTGATTAATTAATTAATTGACAAAAAATCCAAACCATATCCTGCCGGTTCTATTGACTAAGGGCGGATTTACACGAACGCGATATACGTCCGTGCAACGCGCGTGATTTTCACGCGCCTCGCACGGACCTATATTAGTCTATGGGGCCGCGCAGACAGTCCGTGATATTTACGCAGCGTGAGTCCGCTGCGTAAAACTCACGACAGGTCCTATATTTCTGCGTTTTTCGCGCATCACGCACCCATTGAAGTCAATGGGTGCGTGAAAATCACGCGCACCACACGGAAGCACTTCTGTGGGACGCGCATGATTCGCGCAACAGCAGTCAAAAGGATGATTGAAAACAGAAAAGCACCACGTGCTTTTCTGTTTACAAACATCCAAACGGAGTGTCATCATGATGGTGGCTGCACGAAAATCACGCAGCCGCACATCCTATCTGATGACACATGGAGCTGTTAAGTGCCTTTTGCTCACGCAAAACGCAGCGATTTTTGCATGCGCAAAACGCACACGCTCGTGTAAATCCGCCCTAAGGTTGGGGCTAGACACAGACTTTGGTCCATTAATCGCTGCACATGAAATAAATTAGGCTAGGGCTATTTATCTCACTACAAAAAAATCGCTGTGATAAATCACAGTCCATAAAAATGCATTGAGTATCTTAAAAATCTCTTCAAAATCGCTCCAGACAAGTGTGTAGCTCTGAAATCCCAACATGTAGCGATTAAAAATAAATCGCTACCAGATCTCCTGACTGGATCGATTTTGAAGCTACTCAATGCATTACTATGGAGAGCGATTTATCACAGCGATATCACAGCGATTTCTTGTAGTGAGATAATTAGCTCTAGCCTAACGTATTCCTATGGACAGCGATTTCTCGCTCGCTGCAAAACAAAAGTCTAGCTCTAGCCCCAGTCTAAAAAAGATTTCAATCATTGGCCTAGAAACTGGTAGGTGTGATGTCATCAGGTTTACCACAAAGAGCATATAAAAATTCCCAGTCCTTAAATCATCCTCTTCTGTCAATTTATTCAAAATGCTTAGCCTTAGGTTCCGTTCACACTGGTGTTTTTGCCAGCCTGTCAGAGATTATAGTATTTTGATGGTAAAAATAGCGTAGACTGCAGCGCTGCTCTAGGTTTTAATAATTATATTTCAGTGAGGATCCATCAGGATTAGTCACTATCCATTTGAAAACGGATCCGGCATAGCTATCATGACTTGTTAGAAATGGAAGCCATAGTGCTAATGGGAACAGAGGCTTATCTGTGAAAAGCTGGGTGACAATAGATCTGTTCTTACGTGAGTTCTCATCCAGCTTTTCTAGATGCCTGAATGACAAATCAGGGATAGATTACTGTGTAGCTAGGAAGGTTTGCCCAGGAGACTAGGAAAACTATGTGACAACCCATCGTGGGGAAAATATTTGAGGGGCTATTGAGGGACTATATACAGGATTATGTGACAATAAATAGTATTATAAGTGACAGCCAGCACGGTTTTACTAAGGACAGAAGTTGTCAAACCAACCTGATCTGTTTTTATGAAGCGGTGAGCAGAAGTCTAGACAGAGGGGCCGCTGTGGATTTAGTGTTTTTGGACTTTGCAAAGGCATTTGACACTGTCCCCCATAGACGCCTAATGGGTAAATTAAGGACTATAGGTTTAGAAAGTATAGTTTGTAATTAGATTGAGAATTGGCTCAAGGACCGTATCCAGAGAGTTGTGGTCAATGATTCCTACTCTGAGTGGTCCCCGGTAATAAGTGGTGTACCCCAGGGTTCAGTGCTGGGACCACTATTATTCAACTTATTTATTAATGATATAGAGGATGGGATTAATAGCACTATTTCTATTTTTGCAGATGACACCAAGCTATGTAATATAGTTCAGACTATGGAAGATGTTCGTGAATTGCAAACGGATTTTAACTGAGTGTTTAGGCATCCACTTGGCAGATGAAGTTTAATGTAGATAAATGTAAAGTTATGCATCTGGGTACCAACAACCTGCATGCATCATATGTCCTAGGGGGAGCTATATCCGCGATTTTTTCAGACCAAAATTCCGTTGCGGAAGAAAGCCGTTTGTACTGATCACCTCCCTCCTCTGACGTCCGCTCCGCCTCCCTGGATGACGCTGCAGGCCATGTGACACTTCAGCCTGTGATTGGCTGCAGCGGTCACATGGGATGCAACGTTATCCCAGGAGGCCGGACTGCAGGAAGATGGAGGGCCTTCTAGGTAAGGCCTTATTCACACAGACCTGTCCGTATTGCGCACGCAAAAGGTCCGTGTGGCATCAGCATATGGTGCGCGGCTGCGTGATTTTCGCGCAGCCGCCATCATTATGACACTCTGGTTTTATGTTTGCAAACAGAAAAGCACGTGGTGCTTTTCTGTTTTGATTCATTTATTTTACTACTGTAGCGCGCGTCACCCGGATGTGCTTCCGTATGCCGTGCGCGATTTGCACGCACCCATTGACTTTAATGGGTGCATGCTGCGCAAAACACGGCAAAATATAGGACATGTCATGAGTTTTACGTAGCGCACATACGCTGCCGTCTGAACGGCCCCATTCATTAACATAGGTCCGTGCGACGCACGTGAAAATCACACGCGTAGCACGGATGTATAACACGTTCGTGTGAATAAGGCCTCAGTATGATTTTTTTTTTCCGGCGTTGCGATTTTTGCAGCGTAAAGCCCGCGATTACGCAGCAAAAGTCGCAACGCTTGACTTTCTGTTGCGGGTTTCGTATCCGATTGAATTCAATGGGGAAAACCTGCAACGGAAAATGATCAAAAACACAGCATAAATTGACATGTTGCAGAATTAAATTCCGCACCGCAGGTCAAGTTATTAATGTTTACGCTGCGTTTTTTTTCCGCAGCATGGGCATGAGATTTACTAAATCTCACACGCTTTGCTGCTACTGTAAACACTGCGGAATTTTCCGCACACAATTCCGCTGCGGAGATTCCGTAGCGTTTACGGTACGTGGGAACCCGGCCTTGAAGTCCAAATAATGCCCTACAGTACCCTGTAGTGCCATACATTGCCATAATAACAGTGCTGATACAATGTCCAGATAGCAGTGCTCTGGTCCTGGGTTTTCAAGCCTTGTATCAGACATTTGTAGATTATATGATTCATCCTAAGGAGTATGGTTTTTGTTGTAAGGTGTGTGGCAGTGGTGTGACTTTCTGCTGCTCCACGTGCTGCAGTGTGTGAACTTGGCCTTTCTCAATTTTTGGGGTAGAATTTACTGAAATGCTTAGTGTCGTTCGCTTAACAGTGGAAAATGATTAACCAGGGATTCGGCGCTATACAAAGGTTGAGCAACTAAAGATTGCTTGCTCAGCACAAATACATGACAGCAAGACAAATGTGGAACTGCACGTAAAATCCCATTTGCTTTTACTGTAAATGTGTATATATTTCTACATGATAAACAATGGGATGTGATGATTTATAGGACAGATGTGCACAACCTGCTCCTGAGTCAGCGCCGTTTCATTTGTAGTGAACCGGCTTCTTCAGTATGAGCTGCACGGTGCAGGAATCCCTTGTGTCAAGCATACAAAGCTGTGTATTCCTTCAGGAAGAACAATATACCGTACGTTGGGGATGAGCGCACTATGGAGTTGAGCTCGTGTAATGACTATGTAGTAGGATTCAATTTAGAAATATCCATCTACAAGTGTTCTGGCCATATGCCTGGTAATGAGGGACATTTAAAGGGAATCTTCACCTTTGGACACATCTGACTACATGGCTGGATAATAACTTCCACATTCCTATAGACACCTGTAAAGGTAAAATGTTTCCTACATTCGGAAGTATCATATGGACAAAATGGATGGAAAGAAGTTTACTCTAAAATAGAGTCTGTTTCTTCAAATAAAAAAAGATTTGAGAGGAACATTAATTTGGAAATATGGATTACTGCAAAATAGGAACTTGTAGGTTATATATAGTACACCGATGAATATGATTAGTCAAATACGGGGTCTCTGTGTAGGGCTATAAATTTGGCTAACCATGTTTTAGGAATCCACTTCGGTTGTGAGAAGCACACGGATATTCTAAAACATATAGCTCTGCAAAGCAACAAGTTATCACAGACCTGATTGATATTAACTGTCAATATTGATACTGTACAGATGTGTTAGACGAAAATTTCCTAATACATCAGAGCTGAGTTTGTCATTTGCCACAACACATTGTGCTATCAGGAAGTGTTAAAATGTTTTTTACTTAGGACTGCAGGTAAACCAACTAGTTCATTGGCAAATTCAACTCTGCTACATCTATTCATTTCTATTCCATTACATTCTACTCTACTACATTACCTGTTAAAGCCAGGCATTTCTCTTACTGCACATATCTGTTCTGTTGCTTACCTGGCTTAGTTCTTTTGGGGGCTTTTCCATGGTGGCAGATGTGGAATCAGGAGGCGGAAAATCTAGTGACATTGTTCTTGCTTCTCCGGTTCACCTGGACATATAGTTGACAGTTATGCTGCTGGGACATTCTGTACCAGTTACACAAAGCTTACACCACCTCACACACAAGACTGCTGTTGACACGTCCCCAAGCTCCCCACAGATCAGTCCTTCTCTGCCCCTCTGGCTGTTTTGGAAAAGAGCAGGAATCCCGTGGGACATGAACACTCAGCTTGCAAAACATGCTGCAAACATGGTCCAAAATACATACAAAGAACACCATGATCAGTGTGGGAGGCACTATGAGGCATTATACTGTTTGTGAGACACTATAGGGGCAGTATACTGTGTGGGAGCACTATGGGGCCAATATACTGTGTGGGGGCACTATGGGGTCAATATACTGTGTGGGACATTATAGGGGCATTATAATGTGTTGGGAAGGCACTATGGCGGCATTATACTGTGTAGGGAGGCACTATGGGGTCAATATACTGTGTGGGGGCACTATAAGGGCATTATACTGTGTTGGGAGGCAATATGGGGGGCATTATACTGTGTAGGGAGGCACTATGGGGCATTATACTGTTTTTGAGATACTATGGGGGCATTATGCTATGGGAGACACTATGGGGCATTATACTGTGTGTGGCGCACTATAAGGGCAATAAAGTGTCTGGAGGGGCACTATAGGGGCATTATACTGTGTGTGGACCTCTGTGGCATTATACTGTGTGTGGAGCACTATCAGGGCATTAAACTGAATGTGGAAAGGCACTATGGGGCATTATATTGTGTGTAGGGGTACGATGGGGCATGATACGGTGTGCTGGGCAACTATAGGGGCATTACACTGTGTGGGGGGACTATGGGGCATTTATACTGTATGGGTACTATAGGGACATTATACTGTATGGGGGTCACTATGGGGGCATTATACTGTGTGGGGGTCACTATGGGGACATTATACTATGTGTGGGTACTATTTGTACATTATACTGTGTATGGGTACTATGGGGACATTATACTGTGTGGGTATTATGGGGACATTATACTGTATGTGGGCACTATGGGGGCATTATACTGTGTTGGGGTACTATGGGGACATTATATCATGTGTGGGTACTTTAGGGACATTATACTGTGTGTGGGTACTATGGGGACATTATGCTGTGTGGATACTATGGGGACATTATACTATGTGGGGGGCACTATGCAGGCATTATACTGTGTAAGGAGGCACTAGAGGCATTATACTTTGTGGGGAGGCACTATGCGGGCATTATACTGTGTGAGGAGGCACTAGGGGCATTATACTGTGTGGGGAGGCACTATGCGGGCATTATACTGTGTGAGGAGGCACTAGGGGCATTATACTTTGTGGGGAGGCACTATGCGGGCATTATACTGTGTGAGGAGGCACTAGGGGCATTATACTTTGTGGGGAGGCACTATGCGGGCATTATACTGTGTGAGGAGGCACTAGGGGCATTATACTTTGTGGGGAGGCATTATGGGGGCAGCAATTCCCAATCATATAAAATATAAAAAAATTCCTGTAAAAATGCTGGTTTAAAAAATACATGTAAACATTGCAGTGTTCAGGTCTGTACAAAACCCCCCCTGCTCTCACTTTCTGTGCAGGGCGTCCCCACTGTGGCCATGTCAGTATGTGACACAGTTGAGTGAGAACACACTCTTTGTGCAATGTATTACACAGATCTCAATGATCCTAGGATAGGCCATCATTTGATATGTGGGGGTATGACCTCCGGGACCCTCATCACTCACCACAATGAAGGGGCCACCTGCATTGTTTTTACTGGCACAGCTTAGGGTGGGACAAACATCTGAAATGTTTTTTGTGGCCCATACATCTATGCTGCCATCTTTGAGGCTCTAGAGCTGCAACTAGTGACTATTTTGCTTCCTGTTGAGCAGTTATCTGGCCACTACACCGTGTTACAAATTATTATGCACATTGGATTTAAGTGTCATAATCATTTAATTATTATTTTTTCAATTAAACTCATGGATGGTATTGTGTCTTAGGGCTCTTTGGATCATTGTAATCAATCTCAGACACCTGTGATAATTAGTTTGCCAGGTGTGCTCAATCAAAGGAAAACTACTTAAGAAAGACGTTCCACATTATTAAACAGGCCACAGGTTTCAAGCAATATGGGAAAGAAAAAGGATCTCCCTGCTGCCGAAAAGCGTGAAATAGTGCAATACCTTGGACAAGGTATGAAAACATTGGATATTTCAAGAAAACTTAGGCGTGATCATCGTACTGTGAAAAGATTTGTGGCTGATTCAGAGCATAGACGGGTTCGTTCCGATAAAGGCATAATGAGGAAGGTTTCTGCCAGACAAATTAATAGGATTAGTAGAACAGCTGCTAAAATGGCATTGCAAAGCAGCAAACAGGTATTTGAGGCCGCTGGCGCCTCTGGAGTCCCGCGAACCTCAAGGTGTAGGATCCTCCAGAGGTTTTCAAGTGTGCATAAAGCTATTATTCGGCCACCCCTAAATAATGTTCACAAGCAGAAACGGTTGCAGTGGGCTCAGAAATACATAAAGACTAATTTTCAAACCGTGTTGTTTACTGATGAGTGCCGTGCAACCCTGGATGGTCCAGATGGATGGAGTAGTGGATGGTTGGTGAATGGCTACCATGTCCCAACATGGCTGCGACGTCAGCAAGGAGGTGGCGGAGTCATGTTTTGGGCTGGAATCATGGGGAGAGAGCTGGTAGGCCCCTTTAGGTTCCCTGACTGTGTGAAAATGACCTCTGCAAAGTACGTAGAGTTTATGACTGACCACTTTCTTCCATTGTACAAAAAGAAGAACCGTGCCTTCCGTAGCAAAATTATCTTCATACATGACAATGCACCATCTCATGCCGCAAAGAATACCTTTGTCATTGGCTGCTATGGGCATAAAAGGAGAGAAACTCATGGTGTGGCCCCCATGTTCCCCTGACCTCAACCCTATTGAGAACCTCTGGAGCATCCTCAAGCAAAATATCTATGAGGGTGGGAGGCAGTTCACATCAAAACAGAAGCCCTGGGAGGCTATTCTGACATCCTGCAAAGATATTCAAGCAGAAACTGTCCAAATACTCACAAATTCAATGGATGCAAGAATTGTGAAGGTGATATCAAAGAAGGGGTCCTATGTTAACATGTAACTTGGCCTGCTAAGTTTTTTTTGATTGAAAGAGCTTTTGATTTCTGTAAATATGACCTCCTGATGCTGCAAATTCAACAAATTACCATTTTAGTTCTCTTTACAACCTTTAAAATGTTTTGATCTCTGTTGTGCATAATAATTGGAAACAGTGCATTTTGAGTTTTTTACTTCTAAAAAAAAATCTGTTATCATTAGGAGATTTGTTCAATAAAATTCACATTATACTCCAACGGTTGATGGCTTGAAGATTATACTGACTGTCATTTGCATCGACTATTTAGGAAAATTAGCGGAAAAAACATTTGCATAATAATTTGGAACGCAGTGTATATACAGTAAATGGATCTGACTTAGGCCTCATTTACACGAGCGTATTATACGCGCGTGCGACGCGCGTGCTTTTCACGCGTGTCGTACGCACCTATAATAGTCTATGGGGCTGTTTAGACGATGCGTGAATTTTGCGCTGCGTGAGTGCGTTGCGTAAAACTCACGACATGTTCTATATTCTTGCGTTTTTCACGCAACACGCACCCATTGACTTCAATGGGTGCGTGAAAACAACGCATGCCACACGGACGGTCCTGCGTTGCATGCGCGAAAAACACGCAAGAGCTGTTATGTCCATTCTAATTAGTCTATAAAGCTACACAAAGCTACTCCAAACCAGGAAGTGCCTGCCTTTCAAGTGCGAGGGGGCAAGTCTAGCCAGTGCCAGGAGAGTTGTGTGCGGATAGTTTTGAGCGTTTCACAGCCATACTACAGCCATGCCGCGCGGGATGGATGTGGAGCGCCTCATCCTTTTTGTCCAGGAGCATCCAGCGATATGGGATACCAGATGTGAGGAGTATCATAACAGGACGGTGAAGGAGGACGCATGGGAGTTGGTGGCCAAAAACCTCTTTGGGCAAGAGTGGGAGACTGGCCGAACCCGGGACCGCACTCGGTTGGGTGAGTACCTGGCATTTTCTGTCAATGCCTGTCATGCCTATCGAAAACCTGGGCCCTGTATGTGTATTGCGCTCATTAGCACGAGAAACTTTGGTGGAGCAGGTGCTTCCTCACGTCCCACCGCATTGCCATTGCAGGGCCCTTCATTTTGAAGTGAGAGGTGATAGTTCTGATGGCGTGTTATGTTTTTGTTACATCCAACAGTCCAAGATATCAAGACACGGTAGCGGAGCTGCCGTGATCAATTCAGGCGAGAGATGGGTGACAAGGGACGCAGCGGAGATGGGGCATCTCGCAAACGGCCCTACATATATACTAAGCAGCTGATGTTCCTGAAGGACATCATGGATATGCGCACGTAAGCGTTTATGCCGTTGCATGAGTGTAATGTGTGTTTGCCAAGGTCCTGTCTGCCAACGTGTTGTTGTGGGCAATGTTAGATATTGTAGTCATACTTTTTTTGCTCCTTGTAGAACCACCGACAATTTGGAGGACACAGCAGAGGAGACTGACGTGGGGGAGTCTGTGGCTGAACCCCCTGCTCCCAATATCTTGCCACCCAGCCCCGAGCCGACACCCCAGGAGCCCGCACCAGGCCAGTCAGAACGGCCGGTTGCCTCTCCAGCCCAGGAGCGGCCCGTGCGAGCCCGCAGACGGCGTGTTCGTGCCCCACAGCCCTCCACAGCTGCCCAGGTGGATACGCGGGTACTGGACTATCTCAGGCGAGCCGCAGAGGAGGATGGGAATGATGCCTTCGGCCGCAGCATTGTCCCCCTCCTACGCCTGGTGCCGATGGACCTTATGGACCGTCTGCAGGCGTCGATCGTCACATTGATCGACGCCTGCAGACCGCCACACAATCCCCATATGTGTTTCACGGCAATAGAGCAGTGGCGAAATAATTACATGCCGCCACCCACGGCCCAGGTGCCTGGGCAATTCCACCCTGTTCCCCAGATGGTACGGCCGTATCCCTACATGCGCCCTATGGCTCACCAGCTGCCAGGGCACACATTCCACCCACCACATCAGCACCACTATGCTGGCGAGGGACAACCTACCCAGCTCCAGGTCCAGCATAGTGGTGCTGATATGCAGGAATATGCCTCCCCAGGACAAAGATACCAACACCTGTGAGTGTGTTGGTGGGAATATCTTTGGACGGCAATGTTGTGTGTGGTGCAAGGCTGCCCACGTTTGTTGTGTGCGCACGCTGTTGTTTTTTTGTTCGTTACACCATGTTCTTCGTGTGTATGTTCAGGTGCAAAACGTTTTAGTTGGCTCCAAAGACATCAAGAAAAATAATCATGATTAATGGTTTGCTTTCATGTTATTATTCATTTAGACCACACAACACAAGGTTTGCCAAAATATTCCTTTGCCTACACTCTCACACACCTCTGGCCTTTTGGACCAATGCATGGCCATGTGATATAAGGTTTTAGTTCATCTGTCGGGGTTTGACATAGCTTGAAAGCGATTGCAAAGTTTAGGTCCTGCCATGGGCCCCGAGGCAAACGAACTACACTTGCACTTGGACGGTCCTAAAGTGTAGTCGGCACAACAGGATATATGGGGAAAGTAACTCAGCAACTGTATAAAGTCCTGCTGAACCCCTGAGAGATGTAAGCTCGCAACGCGCGTCAAGGGTCCTCTGGTTTTGCGCGTCCCTAACCCAACCCCAAACCCACAAATACACACAATAGTTACATGGTCACATGACACGTGGGTAGTGAAGCCGCCAAAGAACATACACCCCTTCAAAGGTCTTCTGGCCCCCACGGTGCTGGTCCAGATGGGCACGCAAAATATGCTGCCAACGTATCACGCACGCGAAGGCCAGAAGAGACAGAACGCCCTTGAGGATTCACCGGGACATTGTCAGTGGTGCCTGCATGTGTCAGGATATATTCTGCATCAAAGTTAGCATCATTAATGCGGCAGAAGTTATGCAGAACTACACCCGCTTGTATAACACGTGTGACATTCGGCATGGACAATTGCATGGTTGAGAGAAATACACGCCACCTGTTTGACATAATGCCAAAGGCACATTCTACACAGCGCCGAGCTTGTCCCAGGCGGAGATTGAACATGCGCCGACGGTCATCCAAGCCCCTTCTTGCAAAGGGACGCATGACTTGCCTAGTGAGTGCAAAGCCCTCATCCGCAACGATAACATACGGGATAGGGGGGCCACTGGAGCCCGGGAGGATGGAAGGTTCCGGCACCGCCAGTCGCCTATTGAGGAGTCGTTTTCCCATTCTTGAAGAACGGAATATGCGTGCATCAGCGGAGCTTCCATACGAGCCAATGTCAACAATAGTGAAACTATAATTGGTGTCCGCCAAGGCTAACAAGACCATAGAAAAAAACTGCTTGTAGTTAAAGTATTGGGAGCCACTGCGTGGGGGCTTTCTCACACGAATGTGTTTGCCGTCTAAGGCACCAATGCAATTCGGAAATTATGTCGCTCTAAGAAATCCCTCCGAAATACTTAGCCACTGTTCTGTCGTGGGCTGCGGCATGACCGTGCTCTTTAACCTCTGCCACAACACGACACAGGTGGATGTGATAATGAACGAAATGGTGGTCACTCCCAAAAGAAATTCAAAATGCAACGAATGATAGCTATTGCCTGTGGCCAGAAATCTAAGAAAAAACGAGAAAGAAATACAAAGGCAGAACATATGTTAGTGGAGGGCTGGATAAGCAGACAGCGGCATGGTCTAAGTGCAATCCGTTTCACACATACCTCAAGGTCACAAGCAGCCGTTCTTCGGCCGAAATGCAGCGTCTCATGTTGGTATTCTGGTAGGTGAGACCAGAGCGAGTTTGCGCAAGAAGAAGGTCAAACGCGGCCACAGACATGCGGCAGAAGGCACAAAATTTTTCGGGATGCCGCCTTAACTCCTCATACAGGGTATGGAAATGGCCTTTTATAGTACGTTGCGCCACAAGTGGATGAACCCAAATGCGAGTTCTTACAGACGTCCAGTGCTGCAGCATGTGTCGCCGCTCGCCAAACCGACGTGAGATCATCCAGAGAAGAAGCACACGTGCCAGCGATGGCGAAGCCATAATAGTTGGATGTCAAGGCAATTGCAACGTAAAGGGAAAAACACACGCTTGTTTCTGCAGAGGCGGAAAGAAGGTTCAAAACTGGGTTCTACCAGCAAGCAGGGGTTGGGCCAGCTGGCCTATTTGTAGGCAGGCGTCCCAATAATCCCCTCGGCGTTTTTTATGCTCGATGCAAACGCTAGTCCTGCGCGCGTAAAAAACGCAACAAGCCTGCGTATACGCAGACCATACGCAATACAAACGCGCGAAAAACGCAGCGTTTTTTGTGCGCGCAAAACGCACACGCTCGTGTAAATGAGGCCTAACACTGAAAAAGTAAATATGAAAATGTAGCGCTTTATTTCAGCATATTGTACAAAACATAATATAATTACAGTTGATGAAATGACAAGATGTCATCAGAAGCAAAGAGCAATGTTCAAAATAAATCACAAAATTGATTTACAATTTACATAATGAACCATAAAGAGGATCTTTTCTGTTCTGTTCAAGGCGTATTATGGTTTCAGAAAAAAAATATATTAATTGTACAATTTAAAGTTATACCATTTTCAAATATTCTTTCTGTATCAATTCCTCACAATTTTCAAGATCCCTGTTTGCTGTCATTCAATAGGAACCTTCTTCGTTTACTTGAAGTGGATAAGAAGCTGTCCTTGTCATGTGATGAACACACAGGTGCAGGACTGATGATCGTTACAGAACAGTTATCAGAGCTGTGGCTTCTAACGAGACGTGCACCTGTGTGTCCATCACATGACCAGGACAGACATTTTTTTATTGAAGGAAAACAAGCAGAAATCTGGAAAACCATGAGGAATAGATATAGAAAGTATATTGGAAAATTGTAGAACTTTTAATTTTACATTTATTTGCTAAAACGGTCATACCCCTTTATTAAAGCATTTACTTATTTATTGGGCCTCGTTTATCAAAACTGTGTAACAAAAAAAGATAAAAAAAATTAAACTGTTCTGGAAAAATGATAGATGCATTGTGATTGGTTGCTATGAATAATAATAATGTGAGTTTTTTTTTTCTGTTACGCAGTTTTGATAGATAAAGTCCATTATCTGATTCTTATCCAAGGAAATAAGTTGCATTTATTTGAATATAGTTCATGGTCAGCGGCTTCTGTTTTGATGTCCAAAAAATTGTCATTACTTTAGTACTCACTAGTGTCGCTACACAGCCCTATCCTGAATTTGGAGGGAGGAAGACTAAAATGTCAAATAAGGAAACAAATATTTTCAGAAAACGTGACAGATCTAGGGAGCAGTCTTCCAGCAGCCGTCGTGGGGACACTTACAGTAAGCATTCAATAATGAATGGGAGATATATATATATATTCGTCCAAAAAGAGACAGCACTCCAATTTGTGATAGAAAAAACGGCTTTTTATTAGCCCCTGTGCGACGTTTCGGCTCTTTACATGGAGCCTTTCTCAAGCATACAAACAGTGTAAAAGCATGTGCTATATATGGAGACCACACAACTGGTCTCATTAGGCAAGTGATTTAACATAAAACATAAATAAGTACAAAGATACAGTCATGTTGCATCAGTAAAAGTTATAAAATACAAAGAAGCGCCATTGTGTATATATGATGGTCCTCAGATCAATCCGGGCCATCCAGTTTACAGCAGAAAAAATGCTAATTAGTGAACAACTTTAAAAAAAGTGCAGGTGCACATCATATAACAATTTAAAAACATGAGCCTTGTGTTTACCTCGGATCCATGTGTTCGGGTTGTAGTTCCGGCGCCTGAAAAGTGGGGTGGCGACTATCTATGACAGAGTAGTCTCTTGCTACAGCGCACTTTCGTGCATGCGCAGTACCACCATGAGGCAGGCGGTGGCCATCTTAGTACAGCATACAAGGCCAGCAGCGGCCATGTTTGTATAATCTTATTGTCAAAATGAAAACGTTATTCTAGGAACCGTACATACAGTCGATTGCGTCCATGTACAGCATAAAGGGAACTTAGAAGATAGCAAAAAAATGCAATTTAATGGAGATGACAGGGAATACACCCAGTCACCAATCATAACTGCACTGTGAGATATAGACTAGTAACTTTAAGAGTCAAGAATATGTTGCGCTGAAGATGCGCATATAAATGAGAGCAGTTGATAAAGAGACTTAAGGTAGCCGTTTATAGATAAAAAAACGGCAAAATAAAAAGGGAAGACAGTCATCATACATATCCAAAAAGGATTATGATGATTATGATAATGTTACCCCTGGGAAGATAGCAAAAAAAAAAAAAAAAGTTCTAAAAACGCATGAAAAACGCTGTACAAACGCATGTTGTGCACAATACCCTTGGGAAAAAAAAAATAAAAAAAAATTCTCAGGGTTATTGCCTGCTCGCATACCGTTTGTGAGCACCTTTGCTGAAAATAGTGATAGTGTTAATAAAATCCTTTTAAAATACTGGCCCATCCTGAGACATAGTCTACCGCATATTCCTGAAATTAAGAGTAATCCTCTTTTTTCCTACCGTAGGTCACCTAATCTTCAGGACAGATTAGTACACTCTGATATAGGCCCTGGTAGAGCGCACAGACAAACGTATTTTACCAAAAGCAAAACAGGCTGTTTTCCGTGTCTGAATTGTGTCAATTGCCCTTTGATTCGAAAGGGCTCACAATTTATCCATCCCCAGACGAAACGAACATATGATATTAGGTTCTACTTAAATTGTAACTCAGACCATGTCATATATGTACTAGAATGTCCATGCCACCTCCTCTATGTTGGAGAAACTTAGCTCGAATTCAAAACACGGTTAAATCAACACCGCTACACGATCCGCAAAAAACGTATGGACCTTCCTGTGTCCAAGCATTATATAGAAGCTGGACACACGGAAAAAGATATACGAGTATATTTGATAGACCATGTACCAATGTTACGTAGAGGTGGAGACCGTATTAAATCTCTCAAATATAGAGAGCTTCAATGGATTGAGAGATTGCAAACATTGAGACCTAGGGGTCTCAATGTTGACTTCATAACGCACGGTGTAGTCTAGGGGTCTGCTTACACTCCGTGGGGATGTATTGTTCATAGGTCTTCCTGTATATGAACCAGTGTAAAATCTACCAAATTTGTAACCTTATCTATTTCATTTCTTCCAGATCTCTGATAAACAGAAAATATCAAGTATCACCTGTGTCTTACCTTGGATCCACAATTTCGGGGTATCGGACCATCTTTATCACATTGTTATGATTTGCCTCTTGTGGTATCTTATTCAATTGCATTAAATAATACTTTATATATGAATATATCTACCAAAGGGTTTTTGGAGATAAAGGGAGGAAAAAAAAGAAAAAAAAAAAAAAAAAGAAATTTAGCATTTTTTTCCCCAAGGGTATTGTGCACACCATGCGTTTGTCCAGCGTTTTTCATGCGTTTTTAGAACTTTTTGTTCTTTTTTTTTTTTTTTTTTTGCTATTTTCCCAGGGGTAACATTATCATAATCATCATAATCCTTTCTGGATATGTATGATGACTGTCTTCCCTTTTATTTTGCAGTTTTTTTTATCTATAAACGGCTACCTTAAGTCTCTTTATCAACTGCTCTCATTTATATGCGCATCTTCAGCGCAACATATTCTTGACTCTTAAAGTTACTAGTCTATATCTCACAGTGCAGTTATGATTGGTGACTGGGTGTATTCCCTGTCATCTCCATTAGGGGGGATTCACACGAGCGTGTATTGGGTCTGTGCGGGCCGCGTGGTTTTCACGCACCACGCACAGACCAATACAAGTCTATGGGGCAGTACAGACAGTCCGTGCTTTTTGCGCAGCGTTTGTCAGCTGCGCAAAAAGTGCGACATGCTCAATATCTCCGCGTATTTCGCGCATCACGCACCTATTGAAGTCAATGGGTGCGTGAAAACCACGCAGGTCACGCGGAAGCACTTCCGTGCGAACTGACTGAAACAGCGCACCAGCTGTCAAAAGGATGAATGTAAACAGAAAAGCACCATGTGCTTTTCTGTTTCCAAACATCCAAACGGAGTGTCTTTGAGTTGAGCGAACCCGGACAACCGAACCGAACTTCACCGGGTTCGGCCGAACTCGTTTTGGCCGAACCCGGCAAAAAAATTTCCGGTACGCGATGTCAGGAGATAGTCACTGTCCAGGGTGCTGAAAGAGTTAAACTGTTTCAGCACCATGGACAGTGACTACCGATCCCAATATACATGAACCTGTAAAAAAAAAAACGAAGTTCTGACTTACCGATAACTCCCGGCTTCTTCCTCCAGTCTGACCTCCCGGGATGACAATTCAGTCCAAGTGACAGCTCCAGCCAATCACAGGCCAAGCACAGGCTGCAGCGGTCACATGGACTGCCGCGTCACCCAGGGAGGTGGGGCCCGATGTCAAGAGAGGCGCGTCACCAAGGACGCGTCACCAAGGCAACGGCCGGGAGGGAAGTTCTCGGTAAGTACGAACTTTTTCTTTTTTTTTAACAGGTTTCTCGATGTTGTGTTCGGCATTCACTGTCGAGGGTGCTGAAAGAGTTACTGCCGATCAGTTAGCTCTTTCAGCACCTTGGACAGTGACGGGCGTCGACTAGCCTCATCTCTATGATGGCGGCTGCGCGAAAATCACGCAGCCGCGCATCATACACGGATGACACACGCAGTTGTCAAGTGGTTTTTGCGCGCGCAAAACGCAGCGTTTTTTGCGCGCGCAAAAACGCAACGTTCGTCTGAATCTGCCCTTAAATTGCATTTTTTTGCTATCATCTAAGTTCCCTTTATGCTGTACATGGACGCAATCGACTGTATGTACGGTTCCTAGAATAAAGTTTCATTTTGACAATAAGATTATACAAACATGGCCGCTGCTGGCCTTGTATGCTGTACTAAGATGGCCACCGCCTGCCTCATAGTGGCACTGCGCATGCACGAAAGTGTGCTGTAGCAAGAGACTACTCTGTCATAGATAGTCGCCACCCCACTTTTCAGGCGCCGGAACTACAACCCGAACACATGGATCCGAGGTAAACACAAGGCTCATGTTTTTAAATTGTTATATGATGTGCACCTGCACTTTTTTTTAAAGTTGTTCACTAATTAGCATTTTTTCTGCTGTAAACTGGATGGCCCGGATTGATCTGAGGACCATCATATTAAGGGCATGCCCCCACGTGGCGGATTTCCTCCGCAACTGTCCGCATCAATGCCGCACCTAATCCGGGTTGCGGATTACGGCTGCGGATCTGCCCAAAATGTGCAGTAAATTGATGCGGACTAGCTGCTGCGGACTGCGGAAAAAGTGCTTCCCTTCCCTCTATCAGTGCAGGATAGAGAGAAGGGACAGCACTTTCCCTAGTGAAAGTAAACGAATTTCATACTTCCCGGCCGTTGTCTTGGTGACGCGTCCCTCTTTCGGCATCCAGCCCTACCTCCCTGGATGACGCGGCAGTCCATGTGACCGCTGCAGCCTGTGATTGGCTGCAGCCGTCACTTAGACTGAAACGTCATCCTGGGAAGCTGGACTGGAGACAGAAGCAGGGAGTTCTCGGTAAGTATGAACTTCTATTTTTTTACAGGTTGCTGTATATTGGGATCGGTAGTCACTATCCAGGGTGCAGAAACAGTTACTGCCGATCGCTTAACTCTTTCAGCACCCTGGACAGTGACTATTTACTGACGTCTCCTAGCAACGCTCCCGTAATTCCGGGAGCCCCATTGACTTCCTCAGTCTGGCTGTAGACCTAGAAATACATAGGTCAAGCCAGAATGAAGAAATGTCATGTTAAAAAAGCAAGACGCATCCGCAGCACACATAACATGTGCATGACAGCTGCAGACTTCATTGCGGAATTTAGAATCTCCATTGAAGTCAATGGAGAAATTCCGCCATGAGTCCGCAACCAGTCCGCCACTGCTCCGCAACAGACAGAGCATGCTGCGGACACCAAATTCCGCTCCGCAGCCTATGCTCCGCAGCGGAATTTTACGCATCGTCTAAACGAACACTTCTAAATTTAAGTGGAAGTCAATGGAGAAACGGCTCCGCTGCGGATTAACGCTGCGGAGTGTCCGCAGCGGAATTCAAGTGAAATTCCGCCACGTGTGAACCCAGCCATACCCAATGGCGCTTCTTTGTATTTTATAACTTTTACTGATGCAACATGACTGTAGCTTTGTACTTATTTATGTTTTATGTTAAATCACTTGCCTAATGAGACCAGTTGTGTGGTCTCCATATATAGCACATGCTTTTACACTGTTTGTATGCTTGAGAAAGGCTCCATGTAAAGAGCCGAAACGTCGCACAGGGGCTAATAAAAAGCCGTTTTTTCTATCACAAATTGGAGTTCTGTCTCTTATTGGACAAATATTGAGGATTTGGGAGCAGTGATCGGGCTACTGGGACGTGCACCCACCTGTATTCCTGACTGGTGCTGCTGGATGGTGGACATTCTATATATATATATATATATATATATATATATATACAAACACACACACACATATACTAGTCCTTCTCAATGAATTAGAATATCATCAAAACGTTAATTTATTTCAGTAATTCAATTCAAAAAGTGAAACTCAAATATTATATAGATTCTTTACACACCGAGTGATCTATTTCCAGCATTTTTTTCTGTTAATGTTGATGATTATGGTAACAGTTAATGAAAACCCAAAATTTCGTCTCAGAAAATTAGAATATTATATAAGCCCAATTTCAAAATGATTTTTAATACAGAAATGTTGGCCTACTGAAAAGTATGTACAGTATATGTACTCAATACTTGGTCGGGGCTCCTTTTGCATGAATTACTGCATCAATGCGGCGTGGCATGGAGGCGATCAGCCTGTGGCACTGCTGAGGTGTTATGGAAGCCCAGGTTGTTTTGATAGCGGCCTTCAGCTCGTCTGCATTGTTGGGTCTGGTGTCTCTCATCTTCCTTTTGATGATACCCGGTAGATTCTCTATGGGGTTTAGGTCAGGCGAGTTTGTGGCCAATCATGCACAGCGATACTGTGGTTATTAAACCAGGTATTGGTACTTTTGGCAGTGTGGGCAGGTGCCAAGTCCTGCTAGAAAATGAAATCAGAATCTCCATAAAGCTTGTCAGCAGAGGGAAGCATGGAGTGCTCTAAAATTTAATGGTAGACGCTGCGCTGACTCTGGACTACTATATAACACAGTGGTCCAAAGTCCTGTTTACGGATGAAAGTAAATTTTGCATTTCATTTGGAAATCCAGGTCCCAGAGTCTGGAGTAAGAGTGGAGAGGCATCAATCCAAGTTGCTTGCGGTCCAGTGTGAAGTTTCCACAGTCAGTGATGGTTTGGGAAGTCATGTCATCTGCTGGTGTTGGTCCACTGTGTTATATCAAGTCCAGAGACACTAAATTTGTGGTTTTCTTTAACTGTTTGCCATAAACCATAATCATCAACCTTAAAATAAAAAAAATGCTGGAAATAGATCACTGTGTGTAAATAATCTATATAATATACGAGTTTTGCTTTTTGAATTGAATTACTGAAATAAATAAACTTTTTGATGATATTCTAATTCATTGAGAAGGAATAGCGTGTATATATATATATATATATATATATATATATATATATATATATATATATATATATATATATATATATATATATATACAGTGAAGGAAATAAGTATTTGATCCCTTGCTGATTTTGTAAGTTTGCCCACTGTCGAAGACATGAACAGTCTAGAATTTTTAGGCTAAGTTAATTTTACCAGTGAGAGATAGATTGTATAAAAAAAAAAAAACAGAAAATCACATTGTTAAAATTATATATATTTATTTGCATTGTGCACAGAGAAATAAGTATTTGATCCCTTTGGCAAACAAGACTTAATACTTGGTGGCAAAACCCTTGTTGGCAAGCACAGCAGTCAGACGTTTTTTGTAGTTGATGATGAGGCTTGCACACATGTTAGATGGAATTTTGTCCCACTCCTCTTTGCAGATCATCTGTAAATCATTAAGATTTCGAGGCTGTCGCTTGGCAACTCGGATCTTCAGCTCCCTCCATAAGTTTTCGATGGGATTAAGGTCTGGAGACTGGCTAGGCCACTCCATGACCTTAATGTGCTTCTTTTTGAGCCACTCCTTTGTTGCCTTGGCTGTATGTTTCGGGTCATTGTCGTGCTGGAAGACCCAGCCACGAGCCATTTTTAATGTCCTGGTGGAGGGAAGGAGGTTGTCACTCAGGATTTGACGGTACATGGCTCCATCCATTCTCCCATTGATGCGGTGAAGTAGTCCTGTTCCCTTAGCAGAGAAACACCCCCAAAACATAATGTTTCCACCTCCATGCTTGACAGTGGGGACGGTGTTCTTTGGGTCATAGGCAGCATTTCTCTTCCTCCAAACAGGGCGAGTTGAGTTAATGCCAAAGAGCTCAATTTTAGTCTCATCTGACCACCACACCTTGACAGTCATTTTGTATGTCTTCCATTTTCTTACTATTGCACCAACAGTTGTCTCCTTCTCACCCAGCGTCTTACTTATGATTTTGTAGCCCATTCCAGCCTTGTGCAGGTCTATGATCTTGTCCCTGACATCCTTAGAAAGCTCTTTGGTCTTGCCATTGTTGTAGAGGTTAGAGTCAGACTGATTAATTGAGTCTGTGGACAGGAGTCTTTTATACAGGTGACCATTTAAGACAGCTGTCTTTAATGCAGGCACCAAGTTGATTTGGAGCGTGTAACTGGTCTGGAGGAGGCTGAACTCTTAATGGTTGGTAGGGGATCAAATACTTATTTCTCTGTGCACAATGCAAATAAATATATAGAATTTTGACTATGTGATTTTCTTTTTTTTTTAGATAATCTATCTCTCACTGGTAAAATGAACCTAGCCTAAAAATTCTAGACTGTTCATGTCTTTACTTTGACAGTGGGCAAACTTAGAAAATCAGCAAGGGATCAAATACTTATTTCCTTCACTGTATATATATGTATTTATTTATTATAATAGAAAAATACTAAATTCCTACCCCAAAAACACCCATAACATATTGATGCATAGGTGTATAACAATATTCACACAAAAGGGCAGACTGGATGGATCTGTAGGTTCTTTTCTGCTAGCAAATTCTATGTTTCTATGTTAAGGGGACTCTTTAACCTGGAACCAGATAGGGGAGACACTTTTAGTGTGTTAGGAGTTAGACCCTACAGAATTTTACTTATTCTATATTTACCATTTCATGTTGATTTCTGCCTCCTCCATCTAGCCAATGCCAAAATCGAACAGCACCATAGATCATAAATTCTTTCCATTTACCTCGTATTACTTCCCGTTGCTCTCTCTACTGTTGCAGGTGCTTCTCTCGGCTGTCTTAATGTATCTTTCTCTCCAATACTGTATTAATGCACAAACAGAATACACCACTCTTGCCTTAGCGACCCTATGGTGATACACGATGTACATGTAATATCTTAAAACAGTGTAAACCCATCACACCCATTGGCAATGCTTCTGGTATAGATCTTTCAGGGAAAGGTAATCTGCTTCCACATCGGCTTCCTTTGATGGTTTGCGCTGTCCAAAGGGAGTTGTGGAGAATGTATCAAGTGACTCTTTCTGGTCTTCAGAATTTTCTTTTTCTTCCTTTTCTCTCACATTTTCTGTTTCTTGATTAATAGAAATGTCAGCGTTCTCTTCATCACATTCAGGTTTAGCAATGTCTTCCTCTACAAGTACAGGCATCTGCATGACTCTAGTTGGTACGTCCCGTTCAAATGACCCATTGTGGACTCCAAAACCAGCAATAGATTGAGGGGCGCAGAGGTATTCAGCATGGAATAGAGGCATATTTTCATCAGTCGGGGAATGTAAAGACTCATTTCCAAATCCTGTTGGAAAATGGTCATAGCCCAGATAGACAGAGGAGAAATATTCTCGATTGTTAAAGCTGGGGCTGGAATGCACTGTTTTGTCTTTGTCCGCTTCTGCTCTGGGGGACGGGGGAGCTTTCAAATGTTGTTCTTCTACTTTACAGTTAATATTCAGAGGGGAAATATCAAGAGGGCTTGGATCCAGAAAGAATGGTGAAAAAACATAAGGGGTAGATAGCCATTTCTGAAAAAAAAAAACAAAGAAAAAGATTCTGAATTAATAACATTTAATGTAAAGACTATTAACTTGTAGCTACTTTGTTGTTTCTCATCTTATGGCATGTGCGGGAGTATAGCATGTGCCACTTTATCCCGTTAGAAGATAATTGCAGTGATACAAGTTTTTGGGAAATACAATATCTCAGTGTCCTTTTGTAGATAATGAGCAACATCTATACTATGTAATAACAAATGTGCCCTGGTTTCCTTATATACTATTAATTACGATGTGTCCCTAAATGTAAACTTCAGGGACCACTGGTGATTGAGCGGTGGATGTCCACTTACATCTTAAACACAAACAATATTTCCCCATTTCTCACTCCACAACTACAGTCCTGAAGATCAGAGACCGGGTTATAAGGCCGAAGTTGCGGTGCATGGACCCTATACAGTGCCACGCAGTGATCCTTCAGGTTTGTCTAATGGACCCCTGCTGTGTGGTGACTCCATGTAACACCGTATTCTTCCCTAGAGGCAATGCTTCTACGGGAGAATACCTGCATATGTCTTGCAGATTTTTAGGTTATCCTAACGTACATGCTGTGTTTACATGAAAGATGGGACACTAACATACAGTCTTTACTAATACATTGTGTAGCGCCAGTGGCCGCTGGTCTCACTGACCCCAGCAGACACTGGCCTCATTGTTCTCTGCGCCAGCATCTCGCTGCTTTGGGACGTCGGCACACTTTGCTCTCTCCACCTCTCTATGCCCGTGCCAGCACGCACACCAGGAATATTGACCCCCAACCTATCCCACACCTGGGACTTTAAAAGGAACTCTACCCACTTCCTCATTGTCTGAGCAATGTTGTGTCTTACCCAGTGTTTGTCTGCAAATGTTCCCTAGCTGTATCCTGTATCCCGTATCCAGTATACAGTATCTGTGTCCAGTGTCTAAGCCATGTCAAGTGTCCGAGACGACTTCAGTGTTCAAGTCCATTGTCCGTGTCAAGTCGAATGTCCGAGACGACTTCAGTGTTCAAGTCCAGTGTCCGTGTCAAGTCCAGTGTCTGAGACGACTTCAGTGTTCAAGTCCAGTGTCCGTGTTCTCAAGTGTCCGAGATGACTTGAGTGTTCAAGTCAGATTATCCAGTACAAGACTGCTTCCGATAGTCCGGCACAAACCAGCTACCCAGGTACTCTCGCCCTAGTGTCTGTCATAGACTTTCCGTTTGACTAGTTGCTACTCCGGTGGGACCACATACCCCACAGCTGTGAAAGATTGTATACGCCTGAAGGTCTGTCCTCAAAATGGTCACTTTATTGAATGGATACTGACACATATTATTTTCTTTCTGTGCTCTCTATTTTGGTAAGGGACAGAATTCTTTGGAAAATTGTTCATATATGTCAAAGGAACACCGAAAGCACAAATACAGAAGTTAAATTGGCCATTTACTGGCATCTAGTTAGGCCGTATTCATGCAATCGGGTGTTAAATCGGCCATGAAAAACGTCAGTTTTTCACAACCAATTTGCACCAGTGCGGGACCCTTTTTCATGGATCCCTCATAGACTTGAATCTATTTAGGGCTCCAGGAAAATGGGCAAAAATAGGACATGTCCTATTTTTTCACGGCCCGTTTACACAATTCATTAAAAAAAGGCAGTGTGAATAGCGCCATAGACATGCATTGATTTTAATACAGCCATGTCCCAGCTGTTAAGAAAACGATTATACCTACTATGTGAATAAGCCCTTAGGCCTCATGCCCACTTCCATTTTTTCCTTCAGGGTGCTAGCCGTTTTTTGGACGGCTAGCACCCTGACCCATTCATTTCAATGGGGCCATGCACACTTCAGTTTTTTTAATGGCCCCGTTGTTCCGTTCTGACAAAAGTAGAGCATGTCCTACTTTGGTCAGAGATTCCGTGACCGTGGGGCTCATACAAGTCAATGGGTCCGTCAAAAAAACTGAAGGCACACGGAAGGCATCCGTGTGCCGTCCGTGTGTGAGGGAGCCGTTGCCTTGCAACGGCCGGGCGGGCAGAAGTACACGTAGAGAGAGATATTGCAATGCACTAATCGGCAGCCCCTTCTCTCTATCCAGCACTTATAGAGAGAAGAGGCTGCTGATCAGTGCTGGATAGAGAGAAGGGGCAGCCCCTTATCTCTATCCAGCACTGATCGCCAGCCTCTTCTCTCTATCCAGCTCTGATCGGCAGCCTCTTCTCTCTATCAGTGCTGGATAGAGAGAAGTGGCTGGCGATCAGCGCTGGATAGAGAAAAGGGGCAGCCCTTTTGGGCAGAGTTTCCGCAGCGAAACGCAGCGATAGAAAGAAAAAAAATTCATACATACCCCGATATTGTCTTGGTGACGCGTCCCACTTTTAACATCCAGTCCGACCTCCCTGGATGACGCGGCAGTCCATGTGACCGCTGCAGCCCATGAATGGCTGCAGCGGTCACATGGGATGAAACATTTTCCCAGGAGGCCGGACTGGAGGAGGAAGCAAGGAGTTCTGGGTAAGTATAAACTTTTTTTGTTGCGGGTTTTTGAAAGAAACATTATAAATCTATATTGTGAGCGCCACACATAGTACTCACTGTCCAGCGGTAGTCACTGTCCAGGGTGCTGAATGAGTTACTGCCGATCAGTGCAGCCCCTTCTCTCTATCCAGCACTGATCATAACTCTTTCAGCACCCTGGACACTGACTACCGCTGGACAGTGAGTACCATGCGCGGCGCTCACAATATAGATTTCTAATGTTTCAGGACCCTGTCGCTGTCCATGCTGTGTAGCGTTACTCACATTGAAACGCTGTGCCCGCACTGATATCGAGTACATAGTGTGAATGGGAATTCGTTTCCTCTCGGAAACGGAAACACGGAAGTGTACATGGAGTACACACGGGAACCACATTGATACAATCACGGACACACGGAACCGTGAAATACGGCCGTGAAAACGTTGATGGAAGTGTGCATGAGGGCTTAGACAGCTACGATCAGCCATCATATGTAATAAAGATAGTTTGCCGTACCTTGAAGTTTCCTTTGTGAGTATCTATTAAGGGGTGAAAAAACTGTGATGGATCTGGAACACCTATCCACATTATCTTCTTAACCCTACCATTAAAATAATTTGTGTTAGTTATAATATATATATATATATATATATATATATATATATATATATATATATATTTACACAGTATATTAAGTAAGAAATCAAAATAAAAAAAGGAGAAACAACAAGCCATAAACTAGAAAATGCAAACAAATATATCTAAATCTAGGAATCAGATATAGTACAGTGTCAAAGGTTAAAAGGGTTATCACATAAACCAATTTACATTGAGGTTGTAAGTGCAATTGTGACCACTAAAGGAATTATTGCCATGCCTATCAGGGCTTTGAAATTAAGCATTTGCTAAATCCAAATATACGTCCTCAGTGAGTCCGACTAGCTAGTCAGAAGTGATCGGAGGGCTCAAATATCGGCACTTTCTATGTGCAAAGTAGTGGCTGCTTCTAAGAACGTTGTCATGCCCCATGTCTCAGTGGTAGTGACTCGCTGAGAGAGTAGGGACACCGCTTTTAAAGTTTTTATTATTTCAGCCCGAGATCCACAGGGAGAAGACAAGGGCATTTTATTTATACTATTATTGCACTGTATCTCTTTATCATATACAAGGATGACTTGAAAAAGTCATAACTATAGAAGTAAAGGTAGATTTCTAACATTACTTGTAGTAATAAATTGTTGAAGGAATCACCCATAGCAAAAATATATAGATCAATGTATCTAAGATATTGAATACCGGATAATTTCAAAAACTCCACTAATGGCTGCATTAGTATTGTAAAACTAAGGAATTTGAGCATGGTCTAAAAATATTGCACCATAACATGCCCCAATCCGTAAGACTGTCAATTTGGAAACTACAGATGTAGCAAAATTTAACTTGACACTTAATGCGTTAAATGCTCTCTATGGGCAAGCTGAATATGAAACGGCACCCCTTATATATTTTTTCTTTATAAATAATTTCTGACCTCTGTCTACTGTATATTATTGCCTCCTGGGTATGAACTACATTTTCCAAGAAACCCCTCGCAGGACATGATAAAGGGTTATCCCATATACATATCAAACATACTTTTTTATTTTTCATAGGACCATACAAAGGATATTTTGGGCTGTATAAGTTTGTTTGCATCTACCTTTTTGAAGAAAAAAGGGTGACCACTACGATCAACAAAAATACTGAAATGGCTACCACTCCTGGTGTGGGGAAGGATGAACCTGGAGATAGAAGATATGGTATTAATTATAGTGAAACCTCTCTGGAAGACCACCTCTTTGAGAAGACCACCAGATTTTCAATTTCCTTATTAACATGTATATTGGCCATCTACTTTAAGGGAACCACCCCTATAGAAGACCGTTTTTCACTGCAGTTTTCACCAAATATTTATATTATAATAATCTCATAACTAACTATAATACCTTTAGGAGGAGTTGTCCATTGCACTGGCTTGCTCCATTCGCTCCACCTGCCTCCTGCGTAATTTGTCTGGTTCACGCGCACCTTGGCTTCATACAGAGTGTCGGGGTGTAGGTCACGCAGTAAAACTGACAAATCGTATTGTTTCATTGTGAATCTTTTGGCATCCTGAGGAAAGGAAACATAATGTCTAATTTTGGGAAATCATATCCTTCAAGTGGTTGTATAACACAAGGTCGGCTTCTTGTTCACAGAAATAGCACCACCATTGTCCATGGGCTCTGTCAGTTATTGGAGATCAGTCCCATTGTATGAGATTAGAAAAAAAAGGACAGCTTTTTTGTTCCAAACACAGCACTGTGTTTGGAACAAAAAAGCTGACTTTTTTTTCTAATCTCATAATATCCCTTTATCTGTTTAAAATGTCCATGTATATAAAATCGAAAATGTATCTTGAGGGGCTTAGCGAACAGTCATGTTCTAATTATATTATTTACCTTCCATGACCATTTCACTGGTTTGAAATGGACTTCTGTTTCCATATTATCTATGTAATTTCTATGATTGTTGACCCAGGTGAGATTCCATGAGCCATCTTCTATCATCCTGATGTCAAGGACCATAGGTGGATCAAGGCGCACTGCAAAAGGAAATCATGTATTTGTTTTAATATTTTGTATAAATATAGCAGCTTTTCATTAAAGGGGTTGTCTCATGTTGAGAACATCTTTTCATAAGCCGATGTAATGTGTGTTGCGTATTTGCTGTGTGTTGCGTAGCGGATTTCTTTCAGGAACAGGATATTTCATCATTCTGATGAGGAAGAGAAAACCTCAATTTTCAGCTTCCAGGCTTATTACATGAACACGGAGCTATTACCATGGGCAGATATAGGCGAATGGATATGGAAGTGTCCACTCTTATTAACCTTGTACCTTGTAAGTAACTATACATGTTTATGTCATGTTTTCACTAGTTTACTTGTATGTATGATGTCTGAATAGCAGCATCTGCAGTATGTAAACCTTATAACAAAGATAAACATATAACATATAGAACATTATTCATAAGTACAAATAAAACTTCAATATATACTGTCTATTTGTTTTTCAGGTACATAACCGTCCCGAATTGTGGGACACCTGCAGCGCAGGGTATAGTGAGCGCAACACACGGGATCATGGCTGGACCAAAGTGTGTCGAGGTCTATACCCAATCAAGTATTCGAGAAAAACGGGATCGTGTACGGCGCTGCTACTCAATGATGATGCATGAGTTATTATATGATGTTTATTTAATGAAGGCCCGTTTTTCATCCCGTTTTTCTCTAATACTTGATTACTTTGCACGGGGGCCTATTGGCGTGACCGTTTGGGATTTCGGCAGCAGCACTCACTGCTATTCACCTGTCTTAAAGTGATTGATCTACCCTTCTGTGGTAAGCATCCATTCGTCATCAATTGACTGTCATTTTTGGGCTTACTCACACTATGTGGCGCCGTGTGTGTTTCTTTCATTTATTTACTGAGGTCTATACACAAACTGGGATGGAATATTTGAAAGAGAGCAGGGTGTGATCCGAACCTCTATCCGCAACGACAAATCCGCAGCATTTTGCCTGACATTTTAGCCAAATCCGCAACGGAATCCGCAACGCGAATTATGTGCGGCATTGATGCGGACAGTGTCTGCAGCAATTCCGCCACGTCTGAACATGCCCTAAAACTTCATATAACCAGATGATTTAAAGGTATATAAAGACTAAGAGGACAAACAATATGTAACAAAAACACAGGGTTGTCTATCATCACAACAACACGCACAAAAAAACAGTCCTACCTACTATAAGTTTGTCGCAAAGATAATGCAAATGTAGAGGGGTGTATGTCTATTCAATGAGCACCAATTCAATTAAATTCAATATTTGCAAAATGCAAAAAAAAAATCAGACGACATCAGTAGTGAAAAAATGGGTGGACGTGTGCGTGGATTCAGCATGTAACTTTCACCATGGTTGATGATAGAAGGTTCAGAGGCTTTTTTCACAGCAGGTCTGTTATTGAAGAGACAGTAGCACCAGTCCCTATCTCACCCTACTTCTAGAAGAACAACAGGACAGATATTCAGTCCTGTTACTGAGCCTGAAAGAGAGATTGGCCCATAAGGCCCTATCCCTACACTACACAGACGCTATATATAGCCCCACCCTCCCATTACATTTCTTTCCTCTTGGGAGTCATCAGGGGATTCACAGAGTAAAAGAAAATTTTGAAAAAGTTTTCAGAATTTTTTTGGGGGAAAAAATGTGTTGCCGCATTCAGACGAATTAAAAAGGCAGCAAGGTTCAACATTGTTTTAAAAATGTTATAGAATTTAAAAAAAACATAAAATAGGTAGCCACGTTTAGACAATTTCAGAAGGCAGCAGGGGTCAATATTATTTTGAAAGGAGAAAATAGGAGGGTATATATTCCCATATCTGACAATGCAGAGTTTGGGGTCAACAAAAAAAGTGCATAAAAACACCACTTACACATGGTACAAGAAAAGATATTACTTTACCATAATGGTGAATCAGTGAGGGCCAGGGTTCAGTGGAACCACAAGTCCAAAAACACAAGAAGTGCTGATTTTTCATCGGTTTCTCGCTGCCTGTCATTATTGGAGCGTGTGCTCACGTTATGGATTGAAGCTTTCTGTAGCTTTCTGTGACCCCAGTCGGCTTCTTGTGTTTTTGGTGTTGTAAGTCTGGTAAAATCCACCCTTTTTTACTACTGATGTCGTCTGATTTTTTATAATTTTGCAAATATTGAGTTTCATTGAATTGGTGGTCATTGAATAGACATACACCCCTCTACTTTTGCATTATCTTTGCAACAAACTTATAGTGGGTAGAACTGTTTTTTTTGTGAGGGTTGTTGTGATGATAGGTAACCCTGAATTTCATTACATATTGTTTGTCCTGCTAGTATATATATATATATATATATATATATATATATATACCTTATAATGGTAATGATTAAAAGTTAATTTTTAAGTAGCTACAACATGTTTAGTGTTACCCTGTTTCCTGCATTACTAAGTTGAGAAATCTATGATATACAGTAGATACATACATATATATATATATATATATATATATATATATATATATATATATATATAGGTAAATTTATTTCATGGATGTATTTACACTCACTAGTTTAGTTCTATTAAGGTATCACACTGATGCTCTAATTTGAAGTCTCTCACAGTGACTGGTTCTTTTCAAGCAAATGGGTGGTAATGCCATGTCCCGTGCACCCCTATTGCCTCCACTCTGGCCTGGTGGCATAGAAACATGGCACTGTAAATCAGATCGCCTGTATTGTCCTTTTTATTGCCACAATAGAGAGCCATTTTTCTACCAATATAGTCCCGTGACACTTTTTTAATATATCATTTAGATTTCATAATCGGTTTGGTATTAGACTGTAAAGATTATAATTCATTGCATCGGTACTTAAAGCTGAATAAAGTTTGAGAAAAAAGTGGATTAAACTTTGCATTGCTTGTTAGAAAATCTTTGTTTCCTATAAAGTAATTTACTGTAAGGCTATGTTCACACGGAGTATTTTGGGGGAGGAATATCTGCCTCAAAATTCCGTTTGGAACTTTGAGGCAGATTTTCCTCTCCCTGCACGCCGATTTTCGCGGCAATTATCGCGCCGTTTTTCGCCCGCGGCCATTGAGCGCCGCGGGCATAAAACAGCGAGATATACGCTTTCTCCTGCCTCCCATTGAAGTCAATGGGAGGTAGGAGGCGGAAGCGCCCGAAGATAGGGCATGTCACTTCTTTTTCCCGCGAGGCAGTTTTACTGCTCGCGGGAAAAAGCCGCAGACACCTCCCATTGAAATCAATGGGAGGCGTTCTCGGGCCGTTTCTGCCGAGTTTTGCGACGCGGTTTCCGCGTCAAAAAACTCGGCAAAAGACCCCGTGTGAACATAGCCTTAGAGTATGTTTACACGCTTAACAAAATACGGCTGAAAATACAGAGCTGTTTGGCTGGGTTCACACGACCATGTTACGTCCGTAATGTACGGAACGTATTTCGGCCGGAAAAAGACCCGGGCCGAACACAGTGCAGGGAGCCGGGCTCCTAGCATCATAATGATGTACGATGCTAGGAGTCCCTGCCTCTGCGTGGAATTACTGTCCCGTACTGTAATCATGTTTACAGTACGGGACAGTTGTCCTGCAGCGAGGCAGGGACTCCTAGCATCGTACATCACTATGATGCTAGGAGCCCGGCTCCCTGCACTGTGTTCGGTCCGGGTCTTCCGGCCGAAATACGTTCCGTACATTACGGGCGTAACATGGTCGTGTGAACCCAGCCCTAGAGGGATGAGGGAAAACAGCTCCTGATTTTCAGCTGTTTTTTAACCCCTTAGTGACTAAGCCTGTTTTGGCCTTCAGGACCAGGCCATTTTTTTCAAATCTGACATGTATCACTTGAAGTGGTAATAATTTTGAAATGCTTTTATTTTTTTGAAACGATTCTGAGATTGTTTTCTCATGACACATTGGACTTTAAGTTAGTGGTAAAGTTTGGTCGACACATTCAGTGTTTATTTATGAAAAATTGCAAAGATTAAAGTTTTTTAAAATTTAAATGTATCTGCTTGTAAGAGAGATAGTACTACCACACAAAATAGCTACTATTTCACATTTCCCATATGTCTACTTTGTTTGCGTAGTTTTTTGAATGTCCTTTTATTTTTATAGGACGTTACAAGGCTTAGAACTTTAGCAGCAATTTCTCACATTTCCAAGAAAATTTCAAAAGCCTTATTTTAGGGACCGGTTCCGTTCTGAACTGGTTTTGAGGGCCGTATATACTATAAAGCCCCTATAAATCACCCCATTTTAAAAACGGAACCCCTCAAAGTATTCAAAACAGCATTTAGAACGTTTCTTAACCCTTTAGGCGTTTCACAAGAATTAAAGCAAATTAAAGATGAAATTTACAAATGTCATTTTTTTGCAGAAAATCTGTTTTGATCCATTTTTTTCTGTAACACTGAAGCTTTTACCAGAGAAATGCAACTCAATATTTATTGCCCAGATTCTGCAGTTTTTAGAAATATCCCACATGTGGCCCTAGCGTGCTACTGGACGGAGACACATGCCTCAGAATCAAAGGAGCACCTAGAGGATATTGGAGCCTTATTTTTATTAGAATATAATTTAGTCACCATGTCAGGTTTGAACAGGTCTTTTGGGGTCAAAACAAAGAAAACACCCCAAAAAAGACACAATTTGGCAAACTACACCCCTCAAGGAATATATCAAGGGGTATAGTGGGCATTTTGACCCACAGGTATTTTGCTGAATTTAGTGTAATTATGCTCTGAAAATTAAAATCAAAATTTTTCCTAATAAAATGTCGTTTTAGCTCAGATTTTTCAATTTTCACAATAGATAAAGGAGACAAAGAACCACAACATTTGTAAAGCAAACTCTTCTGAGTACGGCAATACCCCATATGTGGTAATAAACTGCTGTTTGGACCCACAACAGGGCTCAGAAGGGAAGGAGCACCATTTGGCTTTTGGAGCTCAAATTTTGCTTGATTACTTTTCGGGTGCCATGTTTCATTTGCAAAGCCCATGAGAGGCCAAAACAGTGTAAACCCTCAAAAAGAGACCCCATTCAGGAAACTACACCCCTCCAGGAATCTATCTAGGGTTATAGTGAGCATTTAGACCCCACAGTTCCTTTGCAGAATTTATTGGAATTAGGCAGTGAAAATTAAAATCTACATTTTGTTCCACTAAATTGGAGAATGTCTTCATTTTCACAAGGAATACTGGCGAAAAAGCACCCTAACATTTGTAAAGCAATTTCTCCCGATTACGGCAATACCCCACATGTGATCATAAACTGCTATTTGGACACCCAGCAAAGCTCTATAGGGAAGGAGCGCTATTTGGCATGCAGATTTTGCTGTATTAGTTTTTGGCCACCATGTCGCATATGCAAAACCCCTGACGTACCAGAATACAGTGGACATTAACACAAAAAAGGCTGTCTGCAACAGCCAAGCCCAATTTCCCAGCCACCACAATAGATAAAATAAATAACTTTTATTCAGCTACGTATAGCTCGGACAGACCACATGAATGAGTTTAAAATTGTCAGCAGCCGAGGACCGGGTACACATATGTGTCATCTGATTCAACAGACACATATAGTATTAGGCGTAGGATTATCAGTATTTTCCCTATCCAGTTAGAATTGATAAGTAATAGTAGGTCCGGTCGACGGCAGTGTTTAAAACATTAGCAGCCCCCCCGACATGTTTCGCTACTAAGTAGCGTCCTCAGGGGTCCACGGGGCTAATGGCGGCGCGAAATGTAACTGATCCTGATATAGATACGTCGGATGACACATTCGGAGGTGTGTCAGGCCCAATGGCCAATAGCAGCAGGGGAGACACAGCGAACTCTCAGCTGTATCCAGCCGGCGTATGGGCAGCAGAGTAAGATAGTCAAATCACAGACGGGAGGTGGCGCATGCGTATGGGAGCAAAGGGAGAACTTAGTGATTTCACCCTAGTTCAGATCGCGGCTTTACAAGGGAGTCGTTAGCGCATGTGCAGATGAGCCACATACCGACATAGCGCCAGAGAAGTAACACTCTGGCTGCTCACATCCCATAGCAACCCACGATCACATCAACTGTCATCACCTTCATATTAACGCTGCTTGGTCCGCACTCATCAAAGGGCACCGGCCGATACTGACGACAATATAGTAATGTGAGCCCATAATGAAAAAGGGCTATAGATAAACAATTAAGTCGTAGCCGATGATTACAGAGGTCAGGAGATGAGCCCATAAGGAAGAGACCACTCAGTGTCCCGTCCCCACATTATCCCGAGTGAACACCTAAAAAACGGTTGTATTGCCGCATTCAGGATCAAGGGCAACAAAGAGCCATATGTTATTAACAAAAAATGAACATCTACACAATGCTATAAAGGGTATACTTATGGTGAAGCATACATAAGGGGTCACCTCCAATATATAACTATATACACTGGATAGCATACTGGTTCCCCATAGAAGAAGTGTCATTCACGGCTCGAGAATGACACTTAGGGATGCATTGATGGCTAATCCGAGTGTTACCTATCGGAGGGGTAGGAATTTACGGGAGTTCCTGGTACATAGTCATTACTCCAGACAATCCAACACTCCCTCAACTTGGCTTAAATCATCACTGAAGGGTTTTCATCCATGTGGCAGATGTTCTTTCTGCCCCCTAATGCCGACTGTTAAGAACTTTTCCAATCCTGTCGATGGGAAGTCCTATCGAATAGAGCAGTTTTTGAACTGCCAGAGCAGTGGGGTAGTTTATATCGCCAGGTGTCCCTGTCCCAAACTATATGTGGGTAAGACCATTCAGGAGTTGAGGAGACGTGTATCAAGGCATATGAGTGCAGTGACTTGTAATGAGGATACCACCCTTACGAGACATATTATAAAATTTCATGGAGGTAACCCTAAGTTGCTTAAATTTTGGGGCATCACTCAAATCAAAATGGGCCCCAGAGCGGGCAATTTGGATCGTAAACTCTTGCAAGAGGAAGCGAGATGGATCCATCGACTAAATACCATGTCCCCCTCAGGTCTGAACGAGGGTTTTACCTTTAGTGCTTTTCTTTGACTCTACAGTTGGACACGGAGAATATATTTTTTCTCACTGTTGTCCCTGTCTATACTATTGGACCACTGTGGAGCAATATGTGTGTATATATATTAAAAACTACTGAAAACTAGAATACCACCTGCCTGTCATTTTCTATATTCCCTACACAATTGTGGAGAATCCTTTTACAAAAAGATAGCCACTTGGAAGCAAGTGGTTGGACTAGCTGATGTGCTGATTTATTTTCATTACGGTTTGACCATGTGATGGCGGCAGACCATTGTAACTTATACATTATATATATTTCATAAATTGATCCTGTAGTAGCGTTGGGAAATATGGCGCAACCGCAAGTGGGGACCTCTGGGGGACTCTCGAGCCGTGAATGACACTTCTTCTATGGGGAACCAGTATGCTATCCAGTGTATATAGTTATATATTGGAGGTGACCCCTTATGTATGCTTCACCATAAGTATACCCTTTATAGCATTGTGTAGATGTTCATTTTTTGTTAATAACATATGGCTCTTTGTTGCCCTTGATCCTGAATGCGGCAATACAACCGTTTTTTAGGTGTTCACTCGGGATAATGTGGGGACGGGACACTGAGTGGTCTCTTCCTTATGGGCTCATCTCCTGACCTCTGTAATCATCGGCTACGACTTAATTGTTTATCTATAGCCCTTTTTCATTATGGGCTCACATTACTATATTGTCGTCAGTATCGGCCGGTGCCCTTTGATGAGTGCGGACCAAGCAGCGTTAATATGAAGGTGATGACAGTTGATGTGATCGTGGGTTGCTATGGGATGTGAGCAGCCAGAGTGTTACTTCTCTGGCGCTATGTCGGTATGTGGCTCATCTGCACATGCGCTAACGACTCCCTTGTAAAGCCGCGATCTGAACTAGGGTGAAATCACTAAGTTCTCCCTTTGCTCCCATACGCATGCGCCACCTCCCGTCTGTGATTTGACTATCTTACTCTGCTGCCCATACGCCGGCTGGATACAGCTGAGAGTTCGCTGTGTCTCCCCTGCTGCTATTGGCCATTGGGCCTGACACACCTCCGAATGTGTCATCCGACGTATCTATATCAGGATCAGTTTCATTTCGCGCCGCCATTAGCCCCGTGGACCCCTGAGGACGCTACTTAGTAGCGAAACATGTCGGGGGGGCTGCTAATGTTTTAAACACTGCCGTCGACCGGACCTACTATTACTTATCAATTCTAACTGGATAGGGAAAATACTGATAATCCTACGCCTAATACTATATGTGTCTGTTGAATCAGATGACACATATGTGTACCCGGTCCTCGGCTGCTGACAATTTTAAACTCATTCATGTGGTCTGTCCGAGCTATACGTAGCTGAATAAAAGTTATTTATTTTATCTATTGTGGTGGCTGGGAAATTGGGCTTGGCTGTTGCAGACAGCCTTTTTTGTGTTAATGTATATTGTGCCCGCCAGCCACTTAGGGTCACATTCTTTTTTTGTTCTCAGAATACAGTGGAAACCCCAAGAAGTGACCCCATTTCGGAAACTGCACCCTTCAAGGCATTTATCATTTGCCTGGACATATGACAGGGCCCAGAAGTGAAGAGCACCATGCGCATTTGAGGTGTATTTTGGTGATTTTCACAGCATTGGCCCACAATTGCAGGGCTCGGAAGTCAAATAGTAAAACAAACCCCCAAGTAGTGACCCCTATATTGGAAACAACACCCCTTAAGGCATTTTAAGGGGCGTAGTGAGATTTTTGATCATCCCACAGGTTTTTTTTTTTCATTAGAAATTAATTAACCCTTTCAGGACTGCTTTTTCATTTACGGTTTTCACTCCCTGCCTTCCAAGAGCCATAACTTTTTTTTATTTATCATCACACAGGTGATTCTACATTAGAAATTATTGCCCAGAGGATGGTGCAAAGTGAAAATTGCAATTTTCCGCCGATATGCCAATTTAGTTCACAATATGTTATGCTCAGTTTGTGCCACTGAAGACTAATAGCTCAAACTGTTAAGTGGGTTCTCCCGGGTATGGCGATGCCATATATGTGGACGTAAACTGGTGTTTTGGCACACTGCAGGGCTCAGTAGGGAGGGAGTGGCATTTGGCTTTTGGAGCGCAGATTTTGCTTGGCAGTTGTTTTGTTTGGGGTTCTGTGAGGAGTACATCAGGGTATAATAAGAGGGTATAATAATGCGGTAAATAAATAATAACCCGCAAATGTGTGGCCAGTGTCGCAAATCTTATCCGCTTTTGGAACACTCTGCATATTTTGCATCGCCATATTCTGAGAGCCAGAACTTTTTTATTTTTTCTCCAACAGAGCTGAGTGAGGGCTTATTTGTTGCGGGACAATCTGTAGTTTTCATTGGTACCATTTTGGCGTACACACAATTTTTTGATCACTACCAAAGTCAGAGGAATGACCCTGCCTTAAGGTGCCAGTTTAGGTTGGGTCTGTCGAACGCCCTGAAAGATCTGCTAGTTAGTTATCCCTCTTCTGACTCCCTAGACTAGGTTATGGCTTTAGCGGTACGACTTGACCGACGTCTCAGGGAACGACGACTTGAACGTCTTGATGTTTTCTCCTCTGACTCCCCCATGATGCCTCCCGAGGTTCCGTTACTTCGTTCCTCCCCGGAAGACTCAGAGGTACCTATGCAACTCGGGGCCTCCGTGTCCCCCAACAACGTAGAGATTTCCGCAGGAAGAATGGTCTCTGCTTCTACTGTGGGGATGACAAGCATCGAGTGAACAACTGTCCTAAGCGTAAGAATGCAGCCGGAGAACTTCCGCGCCTAAGTGATCATCGGGGAGGTCACTTGGGCGCACAGGTATTTCCCGTAAATATGAAACGTAATAAAATCTTGCTTCCCTTTCAGGTCTCTTTTGGTGGTAGCTCTGCTACCGGCAGTGCCTTCGTGGATTCAAGGTCTTCTGCTAATATCATGTCTGTGGAATTTACTATGTCTCTAGCTATGCCTTTGATTGATTTGCCTAAACCTGTCCCGGTAGTGGGTATCGACTCCACTCCTCTTGCTAATGGTTATTTTACACAGCATACCCCTGTTTTTGAACTCCTTGTTGGCTCCATGCATTTGAAGCAGTGCTCTGTACTGTTAATGCAGGGATTATCGTCCGATTTGGTTTTAGGCCTTCCCTGGTTGCAGTTGCATAATCCCACATTTGACTGGAATTCTGGGGACCTTACCAAGTGGGGTAATGAATGCTTGACGTCATGTTTTTCTGTTAATTCTATTTCTCCCCCTGAGGTGGTGAACACGTTACCTGAGTTTGTTCAGGACTTCGCCAATGTTTTCTCTAAGGAGGCCTCCGAAGTGTTACCACCTCATAGAGAATATGGTTGCGCAGTCAATTTGGTACCAGGAGCTAAGCTCCCTAAGGGTAGGATATTTAATCTCTCTTGTCCCGAACTTGAAGCCATGAGAGAGTATATCCAGGAATGCCTGGCCAAGGGTTACATTCGCCCCTCTACTTCTCCGGTAGGTGCTGGCTTCTTCTTCGTAGGGAAGAAGGATGGTGGTCTTAGGCCATGCACTGACTACCGAAGCTTGAATGAGGTCACTGTAAGGAACCAGTATCCTCTTCCTCTGATTCCTGATCTCGTTAATCAGGTTAAGGGGGCCCAATGGTTCTCTAAGTTTGATCTACAGGGGGCGTATAACCTTATCCGCATCAAAGAGGGGGATGAGTGGAAGACTGCGTTTAACACGCCCAAAGGTCATTTCGAATACCTCGTCATGCCCTTTGGGTTGTGTAATGCTCCCGCAGTCTTCCAGAATTTCATAAATGAGATTTTAAGAGACTACCTGGGGTTATTTCTTGTAGTGTACCTTGATGACATACTTGTGTTTTCCAAGCACTGGTCCTCCCACATTGAGCATGTCAGGAAGGTGCTCCAGGTCCTTCGAGAAAACAAACTGTTTGCAAAGACCGAAAAACGTGTGTTTGGGGTGCAGGAGATACCATTTTTGGGCCAAATCCTCACTCCTCATGAATTCCGCATGGACCCCGCCAAGGTCCAGGCTGTGGCGGAATGGGTCCAACCTGCCTCCCTGAAGGCGTTACAGTGCTTCCTGGGGTTCGTTAATTATTACAGGAGGTTTATTGCTAACTTCTCGGTCATCGCTAAGCCTCTTACGGATCTCACTCACAAAGGTGCTGATCTCCTCCACTGGCCTCCTGAGGCTGTCCAGGCTTTTGAGGTCCATAAGAAGTGCTTTATCTTGGCCCCGGTGCTGGTTCAGCCCAACCAAATGGAGCCATTTATCGTGGAGGTTGACGCGTCCGAGGTGGGAGTGGGGGCTGTCTTGTCCCAGGGTACCAGGTCCCTCACCCATCTCCGTCCCTGTGCCTACTTCTCCAGGAAGTTTTCACCCACTGAGAGTAACTATGATATTGGTAACCGCGAACTCTTAGCCATTAAATGGGCATTTGAAGAGTGGCGCCACTTCCTGGAGGGGGCTAGGCACCAGGTAACGGTCCTTACCGACCACAAGAATCTGGTTTTCCTAGAATCTGCCCGGAGGCTAAACCCGAGACAAGCTCGTTGGGCGTTATTTTTTTACCAGATTCAACTTTGTGGTTACCTATAGGGCTGGGTCTAAAAATGTTATGGCTGATGCACTGTCACGTAGCTTCATGGCCAGCCCTCCTTCGGAGGAAGATCTTGCTTGTATTTTGCCTCCAGGTATAATCATTTCCGCTATTGATTCTGATTTAGTCTCTGAAATTGGTGCTGATCAAGGTTCAGCTCCCGGGAGCCTTCCTGAGAACAAGCTGTTTGTTCCCCTGCAATTCCGGCTAAGGGTACTTAGGGAAAATCATGACTCTGCACTATCTGGCCATCCAGGCATCCTGGGTACCAAGCACCTCATTGCCAGAAGCTATTGGTGGCCTGGGTTGCCTAAAGACGTTAAGGCCTACGTCGCCGCTTGTGAAGTTTGTGCTAGGTCCAAGACTCCCAGGTCCCGACCAGCGGGCTTACTATGTTCTTTGCCCATTCCCCAGAGACCTTGGACCCATATCTCCATGGATTTTATCACCGATTTGCCTCCATCTCAAGGCAAGTCGGTGGTGTGGGTTGTAGTAGACCGCTTCAGTAAACTACCCAATGCTAAGACGTTAGCTACCTTGTTTGTCAAACACATCCTGCGTCTCCATGGGGTCCCTGTCAATATTGTTTCTGATAGAGGGGTACAATTTGTTTCATTGTTTTGGAGAGCCTTCTGTAAAAAGTTGGAGATTGATCTGTCCTTCTCCTCTGCCTTCCATCCTGAAACTAATGGCCAAACTGAGAGGACTAATCAGTCTCTAGAACAATATTTAAGGTGTTTTATCTCAGACTGTCAATATGATTGGGTCTCATTCATTCCCCTCGCCGAATTTTCCCTTAATAACCGGGTCAGTAACTCGTCAGGGGTCTCCCCCTTTTTCTGTAATTTTGGGTTTAATCCACGGTTCTCTTCCGTTTCACCTGGTAGTTCCAACAATCCAGAGGTAGAGGTCGTTCATCGAGAACTGTGCACAGTCTGGGCTCAGATTCAGAAGAACCTAGAGGCGTCCCAGAGCATACAAAAAACTCAGGCAGATAGAAAACGTTCTGCTAACCCCTTGTTTATGGTCGGGAATCTGGTGTGGCTATCGTCTAAAAATTTGCGCCTTAAGGTCCCGTCCAAGAAGTTTGCTCCCCGGTTTATAGGGCCGTACAAGGTCATTGAAGTCCTCAATCCTGTCTCCTTCCGACTGGAGTTGCCCCCATCTTTTCGAGTACACGATGTGTTCCATGCCTCCCTCCTTAAACGCTGCTCCCCGTCCTTGGCTCCCTCGAGGAAACCTCCGGTCCCTGTTCCCACCCCTGAGGGGGCAGAATTCAAGGTGGCCAAGATTATGGACAGCAGGATGGCCCAAGGCTCCCTCTAGTGCCTGGTCCATTGGAGAGGATATGGGCCTGAGGAGAGGACTTGGGTACCCGCTCGGGATGTTCACGCTGGGATATTGGTCAGGAGGTTTCACCTTCGTTTCCCCAGTAAACCAGGTCCACTTAGAAAGGGTCCGGTGGCCCCTCATAAAAGGGGGGGTACTGTAAAGGATCTGCCAGGCACAGCTTCGGGGTTAACGCCCATAGATAATCAGTCGGCACCTGCTTCTATGTCTGTGAGACTGACTCCATCTTCCACCACTCAGGGTGGCAGGCTTAGGAGTGGGAGAACCTATCACAGCCTGGCCAGACGGAGCTAGCTCCCGCCCTCTGTCTATTTATACCTGCCTTTCCTGTTCCTCCTTTGCCTGTGATTCTTCTCGTTTGGTTTCCTGGCCCTGCTGCAGCTTCTTGTACCATTGTCCTTGCTTTATATTGACCCCGGCTTGCTGACTACTCTCCTGCTCTGCGTTTGGTACCTCGTATACTCCTGGTTTGACTCGGCTTGTTTACTACTCTTCTGCTCTGCGTTTGGCACCTCATACTCTCCTGGTTTGATTCGGCTTGTTCACTTCTCTTGTTGCTCACGGTGTTGCCGTGGGCAACTGCCCCTTTCTCCCCCTAGCTCTGTGTACCCTTGTCTGTTTGTCTGTCGTGCACTTATTGAGCGTAGGGACCGTCGCCCAGTTGTACCCCGTCGCCTAGGGCGGGTCGTTGCAAGTAGGCAGGGACTGAGTGGTGGGTAGATTAGGGCTCACTTGTCTGTCTCCCCACCCCCGTCATTACAGGACCCTTCTAACAAAAAAGGATTGTAAAAAGTTGTCAATCCCTTTAATTTTTGCTTGCTCACATACAACATTCCTGAGAGTTCCTACATCTAGGCCAGGATTTTGGGGAAAGCCACATAAACCTATGGTCAGAGAGAAGAAATGTGCTCTGCTGTTGTATCCCATTGAAGAATTTACATATTGCAGTACAACAGCCAGTACTTACGATTGTAAAATGGATAGAAATGAGATAAAGATATGACCGTCTTATTGATGTTTTTTCCAACACTGCAGATCGCACTCACATTCATCTGATGTACAACGGTCATGGCACTTCTATGCTAAAGTTAAAAGAAAAAAAACAGGTAAATCATCAGGTAAGGTCCAATAATAAAGCTTCATATTGCATAACTTGAATAATTTTTTATTTGACTTACAGAAACAATGATTCAGCAATAATTTATTCAGTAGGAAGCTGATATAATTGGAAATAAGCAGAGAACCAACCTCCATTGGACTGTGGCTGCTTCCCTGTCTCAGAGATAGTGTGAGCACCACACTTCTGACAGAAAGAAGCCCCCCAGCGCAGGAAGTAAGTGCAAACTGGGCTCATGTGAGGGGGCATTTTTTGGCTTTCATGAGAACCATTATAACTGGCATGAGGGGCGTTGTAGCTGTCATCGGGGTCTTGTGGTTGTCATAGAGGTCATTGTGGCTGTCATGTAGGGTATTGTGGCTGTCATGGGGACATTGCGGCTGGGGCGTTGCCATGGGGCGTTGTGACTGTCATGAGGGGCATTGCATTATGACTGTCATAGGATGCAATTTGTGGCTGGTGTGGTGGTATGTGGTGCGTGTAAAAGCAAGGATATTCCTGGATGTCAAGCTCTGTAGAGGCGCATTATAGCTGAAAGAAGTCTTCATGCTAGTCAGGGCTGAGTGGAAAAGACAATGAAAGTGAACGAATAGAGACATCATCTGTGAGTTATTGGATTTAATTGATGCTTAATTTTCCTCTGACTGTATCTGATCAGTACTGTAAATATCTGAGCATTGTATGGTGATAATAATTGGTCATGTTATAGCGGTATTATTTATATTTAGATGTATTCTACATGTCCCTATGATAGAGCAAAGCATTTAAGAGAAGGAATAAAACAGGACACATGCCTATGGGGCAATAAATGTGCGCAACCTCAAATCTTACGCATTCCAATCCCCACCCCCACCCCAGTAAAACCAAGGTGCCCCGGCCCTATGTACTCACATGTTCACCATTTACAGTAAGATTCATTGCACAGCTTCTGCGGTTACTACTATGGGGAAGATAGCAGATTCCTTTTATACATCTGAAAGAGAGTAGCAATAAAAGTCAGAAGAGACAGTATACATCTTTAGTTGTATTCATATTCTACACGCTGGCAGACAGCCAGTCATGGTGAGAGTGAGGAACGGTAATCTTTCAGGTTAAAAATGAGGGCGCTACCTCTGTCATTGAAATCTATAAGTGCATCACTGTGACACTTGAGTTCTAGATGTTGTATAAATTACTGTTGGGGACAACTCAACGAAGAAATAAAAAACAATCCAAACACTCAAAGGCATAGAAAAAGATGGACGGGCTAATCTATAATAGGTAGCACAGACTAAGGCCTTATTCACACGGACGTGTCAGTTTTGCGCGAGCAAAAGCTCCGTGTGACATCAGCAAATGGTGCGTGATTTTCGCGCAGCCGGGCATCATGATGACACTCTGATTTTATGTTTACAAACAGAAAAGCACGAGGTGCTTTTCTGTTTTAAATTTATTTATTTTACTACTGTAGCGCGCATCACGCGCGGCACCCGGAAGTGCTTCAGTGTGCCGTTCACAATTTGTAAGCACCCATTGACTTTGATGGGTGCGTGCTGCGCGAAACACGGGCAAGTATAAGACGTCGTGAGTTTCACGCAGCGCGCAAACACTGAGTGAAATTCACTGACAGTCTGAACGGCCCCATTCACTTACATAGGTCCGCGCGACGCGCGTGAAAATCACGCGCGTAGCACGGACATATAACACGTTCGTGTGAATAAGGCCTTACAGAGGGAATTCATGAGCATGAAAAGGGAAAATGGTATCTGAGCGTTTTTGGGAATACTCTCAACTTCCAACAACATCCATGTGGACTTTGGATGTCTGGGAAACCATTTACTGGTGAATCAGGTGGCACAGCAGTTGCACGAACAGGAGAAGATGGCAGTACTACATGGTATGCTGTGTCCACTGGTGTACTGATGACAATCTGCCAAAGTAAGGGAGCAAGTGCACTGAGAAGACGTGATGCCTGCCTTTACTTTGCGCATTCCTGCAGAAACAGCGCCATACCTGTCCATACTGTACATTGTTTCAGGTATTGCAGCTCAGCTAGATTGATGTCAATAGTGCTCAGCTACAATACCACACACTACCTGTAGACACGAGCGGCGCTGTTTTTGGAAGAAATCAGACATGTTTTTCTAATGCTGTACAATCCCTTTAAGGCCCTGTTCACACAGAGTATTTTGCAGGCAGAAAAAATCTGCCTCAAAATTCCTGCAGGAATTTTGAGGCAGATTTCCACCTGCCTGCACTCTCTAGCGGTGTTTTTTGCTGGATTTTTCACTGTGCTTTCTCTGCCTCCCATTGATTTCAAAGGGAGGTCAGAGACAGAGACGCTCGTGGGAAAAAACGCCTCTGCCTCCCATTGAAATCAATGGCACGCGGTTTGGGGCGTTTTTTGGCACTGATTCCGACGCAGTTTCTGTGATAAAATCAGTGCCAAAACACTCTGTGTGGACAGGGCCTAACTGTACTGACTATATAGATACATTTTATTAATGGAGCCTTAATAGCAACAGTCAAAACAAAGTGTTTAAGTAAAGTCGTTACATAGTTAGTACAAAAGACACATGTGCATCAAGTTCAACAAAGGGTTGGGAGAAATGATAGAACTTTGTTTTACCCCTACTGATCCACAGGGAGGTTTAAAAGTAAATAAATAAATATAAAAATTACCCATAAGGCATTAAACAATCTTCCTTGAAATGGAAAAATTCCCTCCTGATCCCAAGTGGCGATCATACTGGATCACCATTCAAACAAGAATTCTAGACATTGACATAGGCGCTGATATTTTTTCGTAGTGAATGGTAGAAAAGGCTGCAATACCTGTGAATCGCCACTAAATGTGTGTCGAACATTCTCAGCGAGCAAGAAGAAATGAAAAGGAAGCAGTTGCGGTCCCTTCAAAATAGCTAATCGGCTGGGGTCCCATCAGCTAAGGATAGGCCATCAATTTTTATTGTTTGTGAAACCCCTTTAATTCTTTTATTCTTTCCTCATAACGAAGATTCTACATGCCCCTTATTATTTTAGTTGCTCTTTATTTTTTTTCCAACTCCAGGGCAGTTTCATTATAATTTACACCTCAGTTTGTCCTGCACCAGCCTTTACTGACACAGGAAGTTCCTGAGAAAAAGAAGTGTATTGTCCTCTTAACCCCTTCCCGCCCAATCACGTACATTTACGTGATTAAAGCTGGTGGCTTACCGCCTTTTCACGTAAATGTACGTCATGGAGATGAAGCTGGCTCAGGAGCTGAGCCAGCGACATCACCGCCGGGTGACAGCTGTATGTTACAGCTGTCACCCTGAGGTATCGGCCAGGACCGGAACTAGCATCCTATCCAGCCGATTAACCCCTCACATGCTGCGTTCAATACAGATCGCAGCATGTGATGAGTTTATAGCCACCGGCACCCCAGCAACGTGATCGCTGGGTTGACGGTGGCTGCAAAGGCGATCGGAGGGCTAATACTTACCTCCCGATCAGCCTGTAACGGAATCCTCCTATGCCCCGTCGTCGGCGGGGCCCAGGAGGCTTCCGGTACCATCGGCAAGATGGCGCCGGCTCAGCTTCCGGCTCAGAAGCTGAGCCGGCGTCATCAGCAGTGGGTGTCCGCTGTATGTTACAGCGGACACCCCGATCTATCTCCAGGAACCGGAGCTAGCTCCGATTCCTGGCATTAACCCCTTCGATGCAGCGATCCATTGTGATCGCTGCATTCTAGAGGTTTGTAGCAAATCGGCAGCCTTGCCACGCGATGGCAAGGCTGGCGACTGCTACTATGGCAACAGGAGCCCTAACAATGGACTCCTGTCTGCCATTACGTAAGCTGATTAGGCCCCGCCCAGAGGCGTAGCCTGATCGGCTTGCTGTCAGTGAACAACTGACAGTTCCAATACATTGCACTACATAGGTAGTGCAATGTATTAGAACATCAAACAAACAGTTGGACCTTCAAGTCCCCTAGTGGGACTAAAAAAAAGTGTAAAAAATGTAAAAATAAAAGTTGTAAAACTTACAATAAAAGTTTCAAGTAATAACACAAAACACAATCGCCCTTTTTCCCTTATCAAGTCATTTATTATTGAAAAAAATAATAAAGCCATACATATTTGGTATCGCTGCGACCGTAACGACCTAAACTATAAAAATATGATGTTATTTATCCAGCGCAGTGAACGCCGTAAAAAAAAAAACCCTCAAAAACACTGCCATAATTACTGTTTTTTTGGTCACCGTCTTCCAAAAATTGAAATAAAAAGTGATCAAAAAGTCGCATGTATCCAAAAACGGTACCTATAAAATCTATACCTCGTCTCGCAAAAAACAAACCCTCACACCGCTCCATCGACGAAAAAATGTAAAAGTTATGGCTCTCAACATCGCGACAGAAGAAATACATTCTCTTTCCAAAAGTAATTTTATTGTGCAAAAAGTTATAAAAAAGTTCTATAAATTTGGTATCGCCGGAATCGTACTGACACGCAGAATAAAGGTAACATGTCGTTTATAACGCATGGTGAACGCTGTATATAAAAAAAACAAGCTATGGCAGAATTGCTGTTTTTTTGTCACCTTGCCTCCCAAAAAAAGGATAACAAGTGATCAAAAAGTTGCATGTACCCCAATATGGTACCAATAAAAGCTACAGCTCGTCCCGTAAAAAAAGAGCCCTCATACCACTACGTCTATGAAAAAATAAAATAAGTTAAGGCTCCAATAATTCAGGAAAGAAAAATATGCAGTTGTGCCGGCCCGAGGGGAACATTTCTTCTGTTTCAAAAGGCGATGTATCAAGGCACTAAAATTAGGGAACCAGGAAGGGGAGGGCGCAAACATATCTGCTGGAAGTGACGGTGCCCGTATTATACCAGGACAACACTTTCCCGGCAAAATTCCCCAAACTGCAAAGGTGCAGAGTGTGGACCAAAAGGGGGATAAGGAAGGACGCCAGTTATCAGTGCGACACCGGCCTGTGCAGAAAGGATCGATCACAGCGTAACACACATCTATGGATCATTTTATTATATTTTTTACCTTATTATTATACCACCTGACTATGCCCCGATGTACTCTGCCGAGCTCACATATGCCCCACATTATAAACGGAAACACCAGTGATACTCCAAACAAAACTATTACCAAGCAAATTCCACGCTCCAAAAGCCAAATGGCGCTCCCACCGATCTGAGCCCTACAGCATGCCCAAACAGCTGTTTATGTCCACATATATGGCATCGCCATACCCGGGAGAACCCTTTTAACAATTTTTGAGGTGTGTGTCCCCAGTGGCACAAGCTGGGCACGACATATTTGACAATGAATTGGCATATCTAGGGCAAAATTTTAATTTGTACCTTCGGCAGCGCAATCATTTATGGAAAAGACACGTGGGGTGAAAATGCTCACTACACCCCTTAATAAATGCCTTGAGGGGTGTAGTTTTCAAAATGGGGTCACTTCTCAGGGGTTTCTTTTATTTCACATCTGAGCCTCTGCAATTGTGAACCAATACTTTATATGTCGCCAAATTAGGCCTCAATTTTACACGGTACTCTTTCACTCCTGAGCCCTGTCGAATGTCCAGGCAAAAGATTAGGGCCACATGTAGGGTGCTTCTAAAACCGGGAAACACTGCATAAAAATTGAGAGCTGTCTTGTTATGGTGGCACAAGCCGGGCACCACATATTGGCGTATCTAAGGAAAAATTCCCATTTTCACTCTCCCACATCGTGTGCATACGAATTTCTGCAAAACACCTGTGGGGTTAACATGCTCACTACACCCCTAGGTGAATACCTTGAGGGTGTTGTTTCAAAAATGGGGTCACTTCTAGTGGGGATCCACTGTTTTGGTTCCACAGGGACTTTGCAAATGCAACATAGCGACCAGAAACCAAATGCAGCAAAATCTGTACACCAAAAGCAAATGGCGCTCCTTCCCTTCTGAGCCCTGCCGTGTGTCTAAACAGCAGTTTATGACCACGTGTGGGGTATTGCCGTACTCCAGAGAAGTTGCTTTACAAATATTAGGGTTCTTTTTTTCCTTTATTTGTTGAGAAAATTAAAAATTTTGAGCTAAAGCTACGTCTTCTTGAAGAAAAAGGATTTTTTTTATTTTCACTGCCCAATTCTAATAAAATCTATGAAACACCTGTGGGGTAAAAATGCTCACTACACCCCTAGATGGATTCCTGAAGGGGTGTAGTTTTCTCAATGGAGTCATTTTTTTGGCGTTTTCACTGTTTTTGTCCCTTAGGGGCTTTGCAAATGCGACATGGCCTCCGCAAACCATTCCTGCTAAATTTGAGCTCCAAAAGCCAAATGGCGCTCTTTTCCTTTTAAGGCCTGCCGTGTGTCCAAACAGCCGTTTATTACCACATGTGGGGTATTATTTTACTCGGGAGAAATTGCTTTACAAATGTTGCGGTGCTTTTTCTCCTTTAGTCCTTGTGGAAATTAGAAAAAATTAGCTAAACCTACATTTTCTTTGAAAGAATGTAGATTTTCATTTTCATGGCCCATTTTCAATAATTTCTGCAAAAAACCTGCGGGGTCAAAATGCTCACTACACCCCTAGATGGATTCCTCAAGGGGTGTAGTTTTCTCAATGGAGTAACTTTTTTGGCGTTTTCACTGTTTTGGTCCCTCAGGGGCTTTGCAAATGTGACATGTCCTCCGCAAACCATTCCTGCGAAAGAATGTAGATTTTAATTTTCACGGCCTACTTCCAATAATTTCTGCAAAAAACCTGCGGTGTCAAAATGCTCACTAGACCCCTAGATAATTTCCTCAAGGGGTGTAGTTTCCCAAATGGGGTCACTTTTGGTGGATTTCCACTGTTTTAGCACCGAAAGAGCCCTTCAAACCTGACATGGTACCTCAAATATTTTCTAATAAAAAGGAGGCCCAAAATCCACTGGGTGCTCCTTTGCTTCTGAGGCCTTTGCTTCAGTCTATTAGCACACTAGGGCCACATGTGGGGTATTTCTAAAAACTGCAGAATCTGGGCAATAGATATTGAGTTGCGTTTCTCTGGTAAAAACTTTGTGTTACAAAAAAAATAGATTAAAAATGAATTTCTGCAAAAAAAAAAAATGAAATTTGAAAATTTCACCTCCATGTTGATTTAATTTCTGTGAAACATTTAAAGGGTTAAGAAACTTTCTAAATGCTGTTTTGAATACTTTGAGGGGTGAAGATTTTAAAATGGGGTGACTTTTTGGCGGTTTCTAATATATAAGGCCTTAAAAGCCGCTTCACAACTGAACTGGCCCCTGTAAAAATAGCCTTTTGAAATTTTCTTGAAAATGTGAGAAATTGCTGCTAAAGTTCTAAGCCTTGTGATGTCATAGAGAAATAAAAGGACGTTCAAAAAACGATGCAAATATAAAGTAGACATATGGAGGATGTTAATTAGCAACAATTTTGTGTGGTATAACTGCCTGTCTTACAAACAGATACATTTACATTTAGAAAAATGCTAATTTTTGCAATTTTTCAGAAAATTTTGGTGTTTTTCACTGATAAATATTGAATTTATCGACCAAATTTTTCCACTATCATAAAGTCCAATGTCTCACGAGAAAACAGTCTCAGAATCGCTTTGATAGGTAAAAGCATTCCGGAGTTATTACCACGTAAAGTGAAATATGTCAGATTTGAAAAAATGGGTCTGGTCCTGAAGGCCAAAATGAGCTTGGTCCTGAAGGGGTTAAGGGTCAGTTCACACAGAGTTTTCTGGCTCTGATTTTGACACGGAAACTGTGTGGAAATCAACGCTCAAAAAAGGTGCAAATCGATCCCCATTGATTTTAATGGGAGGCCGAGGCATTTTTTTTTCCTTGGCGGCTTTTGGCTGCTCGCAGAAAAAAAAAGCAATGTGTACTTTCTTTGAGCGGTTTCCGCCTCTGACCTCTCATTGAAATCAATAGGATATTTAGTGCAAATATTATCTGTGGCACTCTGTGTATATTCCGGGTGCTGCAGGTAGGGCTCCCACCCCATCAATATTGTGAAGATAAACTGGAGTACTCCGTTATGCAGACAAGGTTTATTTGGGCACCCACCACTGGTATTACATACCCCTTACTACTGCGCTATTGGCTTCCAACACCACATACCCCTCTCATTCAGCGGCAATAGAGATTTTTTTTTATAAAGGACCTGTGTTTAGGCCAAATTGTTTCAAAGCTTATTTTTTGCCATCTTCCAAATAAACCTTGTGGGCATATGATAACGGAGTTCTCTAGTTTATCTTCACAAAATTAAATCAATGAGGCAGAAAAAACAGCGGCACTCGTTTGTGAGCGATTTTCTTTAGGCATTTTTTGCCTGCAGCCAGGGCCCGACTGGGACTTAAAATCAGCCCTGGCATTTTTAAGCACACAGGACCCCCGCAGGCCATACACAGCCGCCAGGGTTGGGCTGGAGTACACAGGACCACCTTTCAGCTATACAAGACATGGGGAGATTTATTAAAACAGGTGTAAATGAAAGAGGAATAGTTCCTGATAGCTCCAACTCCAACTAATCCACTGCTCTTCTATGAGAATAATGAACATGCTCGCTACAGCCGCTATTCTAGAGGATTTTTTTGCGGAGCGGAACAAAATTCAAGCAGAATTATTTCTGCTGCATGTGAATGGGGTATAAAATAGCCCATTCACTTGTAATGGATGCAGAAGGTTAGTGGATTTGAAAGGGATTTAGGTGTGGAATCTGGGACTTAGTCCTAATCAAATCCTGATTGCGTGATCATGGCCTAATACTAACGTATAAAGATTGCAAATTATACCATTATACAATGCTAAAATATCACCATACTGTAAAGAAATAGTATGATTTCAATTTTATATTCAGCCATATATACACACACACACACACACACACACACACACACACTCACATGCTGAACATATGGCGCACAGATGCAACCTACAAGCTGGACACATTCTGCATTCGTGGCACTCACACCTAGGACACATGCGCACGCACACCACTCACACCTAGGATATATGCACACGCACACCACTCACACCTAGGACACATGCGCATGCACACCACTCACACCTAGGACACATGCGCACACACACCACTCACACCTAGGACACATGCACACGCACACCACTCACACCTAGGACACATGCGCATACACACCAATCACACCTAGGACACATGCGCACGCACACCACTCACACCTAGGATATATGCACACGCACACCACTCACACCTAGGACACATGCGCATGCACACCACTCACACCTAGGACACATGCGCACACACACCACTCACACCTAGGACACATGCACACGCACACCACTCACACCTAGGACACATGCGCACACACACCACTCACACCTAGGACACATGCACACGCACACCACTCACACCTAGTACACATGCGCACACACACACCACTCAAACTTATGACTCATACGCACGCACACCACTTACACCTAGGATATATGCACACGCACACCACTCATACCTAGGACACATTCGCACGCACACCACTCACACCTAGGACACATGCGCACACGCACACACACCACTCAAACTTATGACTCATGCGCACACACACCACTTACACCTAGAACACATGCCCCACTCACACCTAGGACACATGCACACCACTCACACCTAGAATATATGCACACGCACACCACTCATACCTAGGACACATGCGCACGCACAGCACTCACACCTAGGATACATGCGCATGCACACCAATCACACCTAGGACACATGCGCACGCACACCACTCACACCTAGGACACATGCGCACGCACACCACTCACACCTAGGACACATGCGCACGCACACCACTCACACCTAGGACACATGCACACGCACACCACACACACCTAAGGACACATGCGCACACACACCACTTACACCTAGAACACATCCCCCACTCACACCTAGGACATATGCCGCACATGCACCAGTCACACCTAGGACACATGCGCACGCACACCACTCACACCTAGGATATATCCTCCACCCTCTCCACTCACACCTAAGACATATGCCGCATGTTGTCTACCCACACCAAGGACACATGTTGAACACACACTACTCACACCTGGCACAGATGCTGCACACACCACTGACGTACTAGACACATACCAATCATACACTCGACACGTACCACACACTAGACACATACCGCACATACTACTTACACTAGACACATACAGCTCAAACCACACAAATGCTAAACACCTACCTCACATAACACTTACACACTAGACATATACAACACAGAACACTCACTCACATTGAAAACAACACGCACTCAAATGACACTAATACATTAGAAGACACAAAACTCACACAAATGCTGCATATTTCACTCATACAATTGACATACACTGTTAACACTACATCAACCAGTCACACTACAAAGATCAATCCAACACTTCACTCACATTGCTATATTTGCCTGCTTTCTTTTGAAGATTTCTGATTCTTGGGCACTGGCATGCAGAATGCTGGCGGTACATAGGCATCTATACCTGAGATGCCCCCTCCACCACTAAGCCCCGTCCATGTGCTCACGAAGCCACGTCCCTTTTACAAAGCTCCTCCCATATGTGGCTCAAATTAACCATAACCTGATTCTCACCCTTTTAACCCTATAGCTCCTCCTATCTACACTATCTGGACCCCTCCCCTCCCACAAGCAGGTTGCTTGCAGATACTGTGTGCATCACCCATGTTCTTTACACTCACTTATGCCTCCCTCTACCCCCTCATTGTAGAAGGCTGCTTGCAGCTTACATGAAGCTGAAGCAGATAAAGAAATAAACCTGCTGGCGCTACAACCATTAGCAACATACCTGGCAGGGGCTGGAGTCTCCTTCTCCTCAGCAGCCAGACTGATGCTGTGGTCAGGGGGCAGTAGAAAGAGCAAGCCCAGCACTGATTGGCTGATGCTCAGCCAACCAGCATTAGGTTTGATTTGTACATGCAGACTGGGCAGGTACTGATTCTCTTTTCCCTCTGTGGCACCAGAGACGTGCGCTAATGAGCGAGGCATCAGTGCAGAAAACAAGTCCCAGAGCTGATTAGCTGTGACTAGGCCAACAAGCACTATACTTCATTTCTGCAGTGCTCCTTCCCATCATTGCAGAGTACCCAGAAATAAATCTCAGAAAGGTGTGGTTTTAAACACCAGGAGGCAGCAGTTATTGTAATGTTGGTGCTTGTGTTCACCACTGTCCGCAGGGCCGATTCTAGCTTTTCTGCTGCCTGATGTGAAAATTGAAATGGCGCCTCCTAGATTTTGATTGACATCCCCCTGGTTGTTCTACATCACTAGCAGCCTCCTCCAATTCTTGCGGATGCGCCGTTGCATTGTATTGGCATGCGCGGTGGAGACAGGTAGAGTACACCTCGCTGCATAGTGTGTGCCCAAGTAGTACAAGTCAATGGCGCATCCAAGTAAGTTGGAAGAGACTGGTAGTGATGTATAACAGCTAGAGGGATACACTGTCTCCCTGATTATTCAAAATAGTAAGGCAGGTAGGAGCAGCACAAGTGCAAATTACCAAATAAATGGTCGGTGGTAAGCTTCAAATGATAGGAGTGACTTCTCCCCATATGATGTATAACAAAAAGACAAGAGCATGGAAGCAGCACTCACGGAAAAAAGTGAACTTTATTCACCCAACAAATGCAACGTTTCACTTCCACAATGGAAGCATTTTCAAGCCGCTTGAAAATGCTTCCATTGAGGAAGTGAAACGTTGCATTTGTTGGGTGAATAAACGTCACTTTTTTTTCATGAGTGCTGCTTCCATGTTCTTGTCTTTTTGTCTCCCTGATTATAATAGCACCATACACTGTGTCTCTGATTATAATAGCACCATACACTGTGTCACACACGCACGCACGCACGCACGCACACACACACACACACACACACACACACACACACACACACACACATTGCTCCCTGTAGATACTGCCCCATAGAGCCCCCGTACATAGTGCCTCACATATAGCCCCCCTGTAGATAGCTCCCCACATATAGTGCACCCTGTTTATAGTGCCCCACATATAGCCCCCCGTACGTGGTGCCCCACATATAGTCCCCTGTATATGGTGTCCCACATATAGTCCCCTGTATATGGTGTCCCACATATAGCCCTCCTTTAGATAGTGACCCACATTTAGCACCCCCTGTATATAGTGCCCCACATATAGCCTCCCCTGTAGATAATGTCCCACATGTAGCCTCCCCTGTAAATAGTGCCCCACATATAGCTCCCCCTATATATAGTGGCACACATATGAAGTCAACACGCTGCTGGCATCGTTGAAAGGCGCTGATTGGCGGGCAAGTCATTCTGCCCTGCCAATCAGCGTCATTGTAAGGAACTTGCCCGGCCATATAGACGCAGGTACAATTAGTCCAGGTGGGGGTGGCGGTGGCTGGTTTCAGTGGTGCCGCCGCCCCCTCAGAGAGGCAGCAGGCCGCCGCCTGAGGCGAGAAGCTCATCTTGTCTCATGGACGGTGCAGCCCTGACTGTCCGACACTGATTGTTTGGGCGGCCAGCAAGTGGCCCAATGTTCACTGGCCTATCTGGCGTTTGCCAGAACTGCCAGATGGCCAGTCCGGCCCTCCCTGCAGCCCTTGCATTAGATTCAACAGCCGTGGTAAAAAAAACACCATAAAAAAATTTGAAAAAAAAGTGTTAAAACAACGCTGGCAGTTCAAAACCTGCCTTAAAATTCCTTCAGGCCAATTTTTTTCTGCCTGCAAAGAAAACCCTGTGTGAACTAGGCCTAAGACATCAACGGGTAAACTACAGTTGCTTTCCAATGCCATGAAGATATTGTGATATTTTGTCCATGCAGGAAATAAATGTAAACCATTGCACCTGCTTGTACAGAGAATTAAATATAAGTGACAAAAACATATGTTGTACTTCAAGCCCTTACAATTAGCACTTCATTGAGTATGTCTCCAGGGATCATTCACTCTCACCATGTTCAGACTTGATAACTATGGATGTTTGTATGTAAGAGAAAAATGTGCTCCAACTCATTGTTTCTCAAACTGTATTCCTGAGAGCCCAAGGGTTCACTTCTACTACAAGTTTCCAAACAAAAATGGGTATTGGGGGGCGTGAAGTTGGCACCATCTTGGCAGTTATGCCACTTAGTAACATCCATCACTGCTGCCAGCTCATTCCCCACAGCATTACTCAGTATTCAGGTGGAAACTGTGTGTGACCGACCCTCATACTGAGCAGGGAGATTAACTTCCGCTGTCATTAATTTATACTGTATATGAAATTATCTTGTACGCTGTACGTTTCAGCTACAGAGCATAACGTTTAAACATAAAGTAAAAGCATAAAGTTGAACCCTTTTACCCAGACTATTTTGGGCCTTAATGACGGAGCAATTTTTTTCCGTTTTTTGATCGTCGCAATTCAAAAGCCATAATTATTTTTTTCGTATATTTAGCCATATTGTTTTTTGCAGGACAAGTTGTATTTTTTTTAATGGAACCATTTTGGGGTACATATTATTTTTTGATTAACTTAGTGGGTAATGGAACAAAACGGAAATTTGGCCATTCTTTTTAGCATCTTAAATTACGCTGTATACCGTGTAGTATAAACAACATAGCATTTTTATTAAGCGCGTTGTTACGATTATAGCGATACCAAATGTATATATTTTTTTATGTTTTACTACTTATGCACAATAAGTGCAATTTGTTTTTTAATATTTGTCCGCCGACCTAGCTGGTTAAGGGCTTTTTTTGTGTGGGACAACTTGTAGTTTTTAATGGGTACATACAACTTTTTGGTCGCTTTTTATTGCATTTTTTTGAAGACATGATGAACAGAAAACAGCAATTTTAGCATAGTTTTTTTATTTTATTTTTACGGCATTCACCATGCTGGTTAAATAATATATGGTAATGGTTTTATATTTCGGGTCATTACAGTCTTAGTGATACCAATTATGTCTTTTTCTTTTTTTTCATTTTTATAATTAAGCATTTAGTAAGGAAAATAAGTGAGTTTTTAAAAAAAATTTACTTGGGATTTTTAATTAATTTATTAGTAACTTTATTACACTATTTGTAACTTTTTTTTTAGCCCCACTATTGGACTTTACTATGCGATCATTTGATCGCTTTTATAATACACTGCAATACTTCTACTATTTGTCTTTTTCTCCCCAGTACTGGAGTTCCAGAGAAAGACATGTTCTTGCTACATATTGCATATACTGTACTGTCATTTGTATTGTACCGTTGGTCAACAAGTGAATAATGATCCCTTTAGCGCCGGGAGAAACGGCCTGGACACCATGCTAGTTAGGTATTGCTGCACCTTAACAGTGGTAAGAACATTACCAGAGTGGCTACGCTGCATCTCACGATGGGGGCGGCGCTTAGTACATGAATAGCGCCTTCTCCCGCCTAGCCGTGTTCAGTGCGCAGGCTGCGGCCCATTGAGTGGCGCTATACTGCTGGAGTGCCAGTATTGCACAAATGCTGCACAGCAACAGCAGCCCTAGTAAAGACCATAAGCGTAGTGGGTCTGGAGCATTCGATGGGTGACGGGCAGGAGCCTCCCCACGTGTCCTGTCGTATTGTATTGTATTGTATTGTCTGTTGGGTGTTATAAAGGTCCTCCCCCTGAGGGGCAGTGTGATTGGCTGGTGATAGAGAAAGGAACTGCCCTACAACAAACAAGAAAACAAGTATGCCAGCAAGCCTGAAATCCATCTAGAGGACATAACCCCGTATAAGGGACGTACCCTGCACATTGGCCTTACACCACCTAGGCCACTAATTACACCCTCTATTAACTCAGATCTCCCCAGTAGGGAATTTGGAAATGTTTTTATTCTAAACCAGACAACCCCTGAGTATCTCCAGCATGGCCTATGAACAACCTGCTGTATATTTTATATAGGAACTCACCTTGTCTCGTCATTAATAACATGTGCTAACAAATAGCAAGGGAGCGAAGTGAAATTTCTAGCTGCTTCCCATGAACACCACACAGTTTCATAGCTGTTGTGTGTACAGTCCAGGTGACCTGAAAGGAAGAAAGTTTAGAATCATACAGAAAACATAGATAGAGTTGGATTCAGATAACATGTCACTCCCTCAATATTTAATATACATACGGTGTTTTATTTATACCGTAATTGTTTTTTGACACTGAGAAAATTGCACAAATTTATCTCAGCCATGTGACATAGTCATAGAATGTCTCCTGTCAGACCGCCCATAACATCTCTTTTAGACGGTTCTTTGATATGTTTTCTATAATTTTGTGTACTTGAAAATTTCACAAAATGTTCTATACACATGCCTCACAAAAAGTGTTGGAAATGTCAGGATGTCGTTTCATCCCATGTGACTGCTGCAGCGAATCAAAGGCTGCAGTGGTCACATGGACTACAGCGTCATTCCAGGAGGCCGAGCTGTACTCAGAGCAGAGGGACGTGTTGCTATGATAACGGGGAACGGGGGTATGTATGAACCATTTTTATTTTGTGGTGCAGTTTTTCGGGTGGACTTCCCTGCGGCTTCCAGGACAGATACGCTGTGTACTTTTGCGCAATGTATCCTCCCTGTGTGTACTTAAGCTGCCCTTTTGTATAATCCTCAAGTATCTGCCATATTAACCCCTTAAGAATACAGCCAATTTTCCTGTTTAGACTGGATTCCCACAAACAGCATTTTACTGTGTTTTTTCATGGCCTTTTCGGTTTTTTTTTTATAGCATTTTTTTTTAGTTATATTAGGTTATATCAATTTCATAGTGAAATATTGAACTCAACACAACATTTTGGTTTAGTGGTATTTTTTGTTATGAAAACGCAGCATGCTCTGGGTATGACTATTTTGGGAGTCTTTCCCATAGGCTCCTCTACAGAAAAATGCTACAAAAAAATACCTGCCATCATAAAATACTTGTAAGTTCATCACAGATCTCAACATTTTTGAAGGTGTTTTCAGAAAACGTTTTGTTATTTTTGTTCCACAATCTTTTTAGTTGTGGTTTACTATGATTGCAGTTCAAAAGCATTTATTTACTTATGACTTTACCACAGTCATGGTGAAACTTTGTGCCGCACTATCTCATGTGAATCTACCATGCAAAACTAAAACAAAAAATGGCGATTGTGAACACAACTTAATTTAGGTCATCCTCCTCCGCCTCCTCGTCCGACTCCACCTCCTCCTTCTCCAGAGCGTAGCTGCGTAAGGAGAGGGGGAGGAGTCTAGTTGTTGCGCGGCGGCAGGAGTTCTACGATCCCCGCCATTTTCTGGAGCCTGGAGGTGAAGGACTGGACGTCTGGACCGAAGACATCGCCTGAAGAGGACTGGAGTGGGAGCAGCTCTTCTGACACGGTGAGTAAAATGTCTCAAAGTGCTGTTTATGTATGGCCCTGTTCACACAGAGTATTTTGCAGGCCGAAAAAATTCCTTAAAGAATTTTGAGGCAGATTTTGACCTGCCCACACTATCTTGCCGCGTTTTTTGCTGCGTTTTTTGCCTGCTGCGATTGAGGACAGCAGACAAAAAACGCAGCGAAAAATGCATTTTCTGCCTCCCATTGATTTCGATGGGAGGTCAGAGGCAGAAACGCGGCAAGAAAGGACGTGCTGCTTTTTCTTTTTTCCGCGACTGGCTCCCATTGATTTCAGATTAAATCAATGGGAGGCGGTTTTGGAAGTTGTTTGGTGCTGATTCTGACGCAGTGTCCGAGTCAATATCAAGGCCCAAAAACTCTGTGAACTGGACCTTATTGTTAGGGCTTATTCAGATGAACGTGTAATACGTCCGTGCAACGTGCGTGATTTTCACGCGCCTCGCACGGACCTATGTTACTCTATGGGGCCGTGCAGACTGTCCGTGAGTTTCATGCAGCATGTGTCCGCTGCGTAAAACTCACGACATGTCCGATATTTGTGCATTGTTCGAGCATCACGCACCCATTGAAGTCAATGGGTGCGTGAAAATCACGCCCAGCACTTCCGCAGCAGTATAAACTATGAATGAAAACAGAAAAGCACCACGTGCTACAAACATACAAACAGAGTGTCATGATGGCGGTTGCGCGAAAATCACGCAGCCACGCATCATACGCTGCTGACACACGGAGCTGTTATGGACCTTTTGCATGCGAAAAACACCACATTTTTGCGCGCGCAAAAAGCACACGCTCGTGTAAATCCGGCCTAAGGGCATGACCACACATGGCGGAATTCCTCCGCAACTGTCCGCATCAATGCCGCACCTAATCCGGGTTGCGGATTACGGCTGCGGATCTGCACAAAATGTGCAGAAAATTGATGCGGACTAGCTGCTGCGGACTGCGGGAAAAGTGCTTCCCTTCTCCCTATCAGTGCAGGATAGAGAGAAGGGACAGCACTTTCCCTAGTGATAGTAAAAGAAATTCATACTTACCGCCCGTTGTCTTTATGACGCGTCCCTCCTTCGGCATCCAGCCCGACCTCCCTGGATGACGCGCCAGTCCATGTGACCGCTGCAGCCTGTGCTTGGCCTGTGATTGGCTGCAGCCGTCACTTACACTGAAACGTCATCCTGGGAGGCCGGACTGGAGACAGAAACAGGGAGTTCTCGGTAAGTACGAACTTCATTTTTTTTTACAGATACATGTATATTGGGATCGGTAGTCACTGTCCCGGGTGCAGAAACAGTTACTGCCGATCGCTTAACTCTTTCAGCACCCTGGACAGTGACTATTTACTGACGTCTCCTAGCAACGCTCCCGTCATTACGGGAGCCCCATTGACTTCCTCAGTCTGGCTGTAGACCTAGAAATACATAGGTCCAGCCAGAATGAAGAAATGTCAAGTAAAAAAAGCAAGACGCATCCGCAGCACACATGACATGTGCATGACAGCTGCGGACTTCATTGCGGAACTTTGAATCTCCATTGAAGTCAATGGAGAAATTCCGCCATGAGTCCGCCACTGCTCCGCAACAGACAGAGCATGCTGCGGACACCAAATTCCGCTCCGCAGCCTATGCTCCGCAGCGGAATTGTACGCATCGTGTAAACGAACACTGCTAAATTAAAGTGAAAGTCAATGTAGAAACGGCACCGCTGCGGATTAACGCTGCGGAGTGTCCGCAGCGGAATTTAAGTGCAATTCCGCCATGTGTGAACCCGCCCTTAGGGTAGGAACACACTAGGCATGGACACTGCGGATTTTATGCAACACATTTTATTGTGGAAAATCCGCAGCGTATTACAGTCGCAGCAGAGTGGATGAGATTTGAACAAATCTCATCCACACGCTGCAAAAAAAATTGACCTGCCGTGTGGCTTTTTAAGTCGCAGCATGTCAATTTATTCTGCGGAATCGCTGCTCCTCTGTTGCGGAAATGCTGCGGTTCTGCCGCAAAAATCACAAATGAGAAAAAAAAAAGGTACTTTTTTAAATTGATAAAAAAGTTTAGACTTGCCCCGGCCGTAGTCCTGGAGACGCATCTCTCTCTTCTGAACGTAGCCCCGCCTCCTGGGATGACACTATAGACCATGTGACCGCTGCAGCAGTCACATGGGATGAAACGTCATGACAGGAGGCCGAGCTGCGCTAAGAATAGAGGATCGCGTCACCAGGACTACGGCCGGGGCAAGTCTAAACTTTTTTATAAATTTAAAAAAGTGCCTTTTTTTTTTTCTCATTTGTGATTTTTGCGGCAGAACCGCAGCATTTCCGCAACAGAGGAGCAGCGATTCCACAGAATAAATTGACATGCTGCGACTTAAAAAGCCACACGGCAGGTCAATTTTTTTTGCAGCGTGTGGATGAGATTTGTTCAAATCTCATCCACTCGGCTGCGACTTTAATACGCTGCGGATTTTCCACAATAAAATATGTTGCATAAAATCCGCAATGTTCATGCCTAGTGTGTTCCTACCCTAAGGGCAAAGCCACACGTGGCGGAATTCCTCTTGAATTCCGCAGCGGACACTCCGCAGCGTTAATCCGCAGCGGAGCCGTTTGTCCATTGACTTCCACTTTTATTTAGCAGTGTTCGTTTAGACGATGCGTAAAATTCCGCTGCGGAGCATAGGCTGCGGAGCGGAATTTGGTGTCCGCAGCATGCTAGGGCTGTTGCGGAGTTGTGGCGGACTGGTTGCGGACTCATGACGGAATTTCTCCATTGACTTCAATGGAGATTCTAAATTCCGCAATGAAGTCCGCAGCTGTCATGCACATGTTATGTGTGCTGCGGATGCGTCTTGCTTTTTTGACATGACATTTCTTCATTCTGGCTGGACCTATGTATTTCTAGGTCTACAGCCAGACTGAGGAAGTCAATGGGGCTCCCGTAATTACGGGAGCGTTGCTAGGAGATGTCAGTAAATAGTCACTGTCCAGGGTGCTGAAAGAGTTAAGCGATCGGCAGTAACTGTTTCTGCACCCTGGACAGTGACTACCGATCCCAATATACAGCAACCTGTCAAAAAAATAGAAGTTCATACTTACCGAGAACTCCCTGCTTCTGTCTCCAGTCCGGCTTCCCAGGATGACGTTTCAGTCTAAGTGACGGCTGCAGCCAATCACAGGCTGCAGCGGTCACATGGACTGACGCGTCATCCAGGGAGGTCGGGCTGGATGCCGAAAGAGGGACGCATCACCAAGACAACGGCCGGTAAGTATGAAATTCGTTTACTTTCACTAGGGAAAGTGCTGTCCCTTCTCTCTATCCTGCACTGATAGAGAGAAGGGAAGCACTTTTCCCGCAGTACGCAGCAGCTAGTCCGCATCAATTTACTGCACATTTTGGGCAGATCCGCCGCAGAATCTGCAACGCAGATTCTGTGCGGCATTGATGCGGACAGTTGCGGAGGAAATCCGCCACGTGTGGGCATGCCCTAAGGCCGGATTTACACGAGCGTGTGCTTTTTGCGAGCGCAAAAACGTGGCGTTTTGCGCATGCAAAAGGTCCATAACAGCTCCGTGTGTCAGCAGCGTATGATGCGTGGCTGCGTGATTTTCGCGCAGCCGCCATCATTATGACACTCTGTTTGTATGTTTGTAGCACGTGGTGCTTTTTTGTTTTCATTCATAGTTTATACTGCTGTGGAAGTGCTGGGCGTGATATTCACGCACCCATTGACTTCAATGGGTGCGTGATGCTCGAACAATGCACAAATATCGGACATGTCGTGAGTTTTACGCAGCGGACACACGCTGCATGAAACTCACGGACAGTCTGCACAGCCCCGTAGAGTAACATAGGTCCGTGCGAGGCGCGTGAAAATCATGCACGTTGCACGAACGTATAACACGTTCATCTGAATAAGCCCTAACAATAAGGCCCAGTTCACAGAGTATTTGGGCCTTGATATTGACTCGGACACTGCGTCAGAATCAGCACCAAACAACTTCCAAAACCGCCTCCCATTGATTTGTCTGCTGTCCTCAATCGCCGCGGGCAAAAAATGCGGCAAGATAGTGTGGGCAGGTAAAAATCTGCCTCAAAATTCTGTGCGTGGTTCCAGGCGGTCGCGGGTGCGCATGCGCGGGAGTTTGCGGGTGCGCGCGATCGGTCGCACGGGCGGCGGTGTTTGACGGCCCCCATGACGACCCCCATGCTACCCAGGGCCGCCATCAGGGGGGGTATTAGGGGTACTGATGTGAGAGGCGCGACCAAACCTAATTGAAAGGGGGGCCCGCAGCTCACGACATTCTTTTGGTGAAATAAACGGGCCCCATTGCAGGGGCCTGTTTTTTTTCTACCAAAGGCAAGTCGCGGCAGTTTGCCGGGCCCCCCTTTCAATTAGGTTTGGCTGGGCCTCTCACATCAGTACACCTAATACCCCCCCTGATGGCGGCCCTGGGTACCATGATATAGTGCTGACGGAGTACCGTTAACAGGCGGTGCCACGGTAGGGGGGGCCAGAAAATTTAGCTGTAGGGGGCCCTGAAATTCCTGATGGCGGCCCTGGTCTCAGTGCTTGAACCCCCACTGACGAAAACTACTGACATGTCAAAAGTTTTTAAAAGTTTAGTTACACTTTAACTGAAACTAGCCTAAAAAACTGCACCAAAATGTACAATAAAATCCAATACCAGTTCTACTGTATAGCATTTACATTTAAATGTAATTATATGAAAATCTGATTGACATTAATACCTTCAGGTGGAGTTGTCCATTGTACAGGCTTTCCCCAGTCACTCCACCTTCCTCCTGGAAACTTTCTCTGGATCACTCGCACTTTGGCTTCATACTGAGTGTCAGGTTGTAGGTCACGCAATAAGACTAAGTTGAAATTTTTAACTCCGACATTTTGGACATCCTGAGGATAAAAGAACATTTTCTATGAATCTATAAGAATAAGCATCTATTATATATCTGGTTACAGATGTCCATCAACGTATGTATCAAGCATGTAAAGTACAGCTATCACTTGAAAATGCTTCCATTGAGGAAGTGAAACGTTGCATTTGTTGGGTGAATAAACTTCACTTTTTTTCGTGAGTGCTGCTTCCGTGCGCTTGTCTTTTTGTTTTATATATATATATATTGTATTTTTGTTATACAACATATGGGGAGAAGTCACTCCTATCATTTGAAGCTCAGCACTGACCATTTATTTGGTCATTTGCACTTGGGCTGCTCCTACCTGCCTTACTATATATATATATATATATATATATATATATATATATATATATATATATATGAACAAAATTCACTTACCCTGGTCATTCTATGCTCCCAGATTTCCATGCCCGTACATGACCAGCATTATTCCCCATATAACAAAACACCATTTGGAGAAGTAGAGGAATAGAACCAGGGTGAGTTGGAAGTATGTGGTTCCGAAATGTGTTTATACAAAATTACTCTCCTCCTGACAACTCCCTACCAGCCGGATCTCCACATAGAGAATCAGTAGCTTCCAAGAGCATAGTAACTTTACAAACACTCGTGGAAACACCTGCAGAGTAAGGTCCTGTTCAAATCACGTTTGTGATGTTTGTTTAGTGTGTATCCTGGGAACGCTCCTGATGTGCACGCTAAACATGTCTATAGGTTTACATTAGCCCAACGGAGTCCAAAACAGTGTCCCTTTGGCCTCCGTCTGGCCAGTATATGTGAGTATACCAAAAATAAAGGCATGTAAAAAAACTTTATACTACGCGGTATACTGTATGGCATCCATCGAAGGCATCTGTTTAATGCATACTGTATGTTCCTGGCGTATACGTTAAATAGAGGCCATAAACATCATGTGAACAGGGCCTTTATTTACTAAACAATTGCTGAACGGAACATTTTTCTTGAGCAATTTACTTTTTATTAAAAGAATGTTTCTTATAGAGAAGGGTAGGCAACCTTTTTTGTATGACTTCCCATTAAAAAAAAAAGTCAATGATGAAGTACTCAGTATGCCAAGCAAACATGAAAGTCATATAAGTAACGTGGAACAATTCAATTAATCAGTTAAAGAGGCTCTGTCACCAGATTTTGCAACCCCTATCTGATATTGCAGCGGATCGGCGCTGCAATGTAGATTACAGTAACGTTTTTATTTTTAAAAAACGAGCATTTTTGGCCAAGTTATGACCATTTTTGTAGTTATGCAAATGAGGCTTGCAAAAGTCCAAGTGGGTGTGTTTAAAAGTAAAAGTCCAAGTGGGCGTGTATTATGTGCGTACATCGGGGCGTTTTTAATACTTTTACTAGCTGGGCGCTCTGATGAGAAGTATGATCCACTTCTCTTCAGAACGCCCAGCTTCTGGCAGTGCAGACACAGCCGTGTTCTCGAGAGATCACGCTGTGTCGTCACTCACAGGTCCTGCATCGTGTCGGACGAGCATGGACACCGGCACCAGAGGCTTCAGTTGATTCTGCAGCAGCATCGGCGTTAGCAGGTAAGTCGATGTAGCTACTTACCTGCAAACGCTGATGCTGCTGCAGAATCAACTGTAGCCTCTGGTGCCGGTGTCCTCGCTCGTCTGACACGATGCAGGACCTGTGAGTGACGACACAGCGTGATCTCTCGAGAACACGCAGTGCCTGCACTGCCAGAAGCTGGGCGTTCTGAAGAGAAGTGGATGATACTTCTCATCAGAGCGCCCAGCTAGTAAAAGTATTAAAAACGCCCGATGTACGCACATAATACACGCCCACTTGGACTTTTACTTTTAAACACACCCACTTGGACTTTTGCAAGCCTCATTTGCATAACTACAAAAATGGTCATAACTTGGCCAAAAATGCTTGTTTTTTTAAAATAAAAACGTTACTGTAATCTACATTGCAGCGCCTATCTGCTGCAATAGCAGATAGGGGTTGCAAAATCTGGTGACAGAGCCTCTTTAATTAATTTCACATTTCAGTGTAGCCCTTTACCCTGAATTTCTTTGCAAACATGATTCAGCTGTGCTGCATATGAGGCTACTGAACACCAGCTGGGGGGGGGGGGAGCGGGTTGCACATAGGAGAGACCAGATTGGGGGCGCTGCACACAAGAGAGAGCGACCACTGAACATCAGCTGGGGGGGGCGGGTTTCACATTGGAGAGACTGCGGCTACTGAACACCAGATTGGGGGCGCTGCACACAACAGAGAGCGACTACTGAACACCAGCTGGGGAGGGGGGTGCACATAGAGGAGACCGCGGCTACCGGATACCAGCTTTGGAGGGGGGGGGGGGAATATGAGAGAGAGCTGTCAGCTTTTGCTAACTTATTCTTTTCCAGAGCGGTTACTGAACTCTGTCCTCGGGGTGCTGATCACCAGGAGAGAGTGGCGCTTCATTATGCGCTTGGCAATGTTGAACACCAGGAGAGAGAGCAGTGCCTCATTGTGTGCTTGCCAAGTGTTCAGCGGTGACAGATACATACTTGCCAACTGTCCCGAATTTGCCTGGACTGTCCCGAGTTTACAGAGACAGTCCCGGCAAATTACTGTCCCAGAACTTGTCCCGGCAACTGCTGTGGCATCATCTACAGGGGGTCTGTGTGGCATAATCCACAGGGGATCTGTGGCATCATCCACAGGGGGTCTGTGTGGCATCATCTACAGGGCGGGTGTGTGGCATCATCTACAGGGCGGGTGTGTGGCATCATCTACAGGGAGTCTGTGTAGCATCATCTACAGGGAGTCTGTGTGGCATGTACATGGGGCATTGTGGTATTATCTACAGAGGGCACTGTGGCACTATCTACAGTGGGGCCAAGTGGAACTATCTACAGGAGGCACTGTGGCATCATCTACAGAGAGCAGTGTGTGGCAATATCTACTGGGGGCAGTGTGGAGTACCATCTACAAGGGGCACTGAGTGTGGCACTATCTACTCTGGCTTTTATGCTACTAGTAGTGGTCCGCACATATTGCCTAGCCCTAGTGATAAAGTGAGACATCACCTGCCTGTAAACAACTAGATAGCCAGAGACATACCGGCCACCATAATAGTTGTCAGCCAAACTAGTGCAGAAATGTAGTTTGTTTTTTTGTATGCAGAAATTCTTGAAAGCCTTGCCCACTAGCCACACCCACCAGATAAGCCATGCCCCGGTAAGGCACACCCAACATAGACACCACACCCGAAGTGTCCCTGGAAAAAAATTAAAATGTTGGCAACTATGCAGATACAATGCAGCACTGCTCTCTCTCCTGGTGATAAGCACCACCAAGCACATAATGAGCTATTGTGTTTAGCGCAGGAGAGGGAAGTGTGCCAGCAAACCATGCCCCATGTGCCAGCTGTTCACCAGTGCCACAGGATGCTGACCCCTCCCATAGGGGCAATTAAAAAATATATATATATCTGTCTGTATATCGATCGATCTATCTACCTGTTTGTAGCACCCAAATGTACTAATAAAGTCCACATTTCTTTCACTAAATCTTTTGAAGTGCTGCCTATGCTTTGGATGTGGATTGGGAGGACACAGAGTCAGGGTGTCGGACTCCCACCGATCATAATCTGATGACCTATCTTGTGGATAGGTCATCATCAGTATAAAAAGCAGCCCCTAACCTGGACAATCCTTTTAACAGTACTTCTCTACTATTTTATTTTTGTATTTAGCATCTATCCATCTATCTATCTTTTCTAAAAGGTTAATACATGTGTTATAATTTATGTTTTTTCAATTCCTTACCTGCCATAATTTATTAACAGGTTTGTAGTGGACTTCAGTTTCTATATTTTCTATATTACTCCTGTGACTTATGTCCCATGTGAGTTTCCATATACCATAGCTTATCATCTGGATATTAGTATATATAGGTGGATCCAGGAGCACTGCAAGAAAAAAAGAATACATACTCAGATACAATAATTAGTGCTAATTTGAAACCCAGTCGTGTCATTGGAAAAACGACATTAGGTTCGACTTGTTTTGTCCAGTTGTGTATTTTTTTTTTTAATGAGATAAGAGTTACCAGACCTGTCTCTCAGTTGCTCACTCCTCTTGCTATATACTTTGTGTATAATATATATATATATATATATATATATATATATATGTATACAGTTAGGTCCAGAGTTATTTGGACAGTGGCACAGGTTTTGGCATTTTAGCTGTTTACCAAAACACAGAATATACAGTTATATAGTCAATATGCGCTTAAAGTGCAGACTTTCAGCTTTAATTTGAGGATATTCTTGAGGAAGGGTTTAGGAATTACAGCTCTTTAATATGTAGCGGCCTCTTTTTCAAGGGACAAAAGGTAATTGGACAATTATCTCAAAAGCTATTTAATGGACTGCATGGGCTATTCCCTCGTTAATTCATCATCAATTAAGCAGTTAAAAGTTTTGGAGTTGATTCCAGGTGTGGCATTTGCATTTGAAAACTGTTGCTGTGAACCCACAACATGAGGCCAAAGGAGCTCTCAATGCAAGTGAAACAGACCATCGTTAGGCTGAAAAAATGAAGAAATCCATCAGAGAGGGATGGCACAAATGTTGGGAGTGGCCAAATCAACAGTTTGGTAAATTCTTGAAAAAAAAGAATGCACTGGTGATCTCGTGAACTCCAAAAGGCCTGGACGTCCACGGGAGAAAACAGTAGTGGATGATCTAAGAATCCTTTCCATGGAGTCATGAGGAGAAGGAATGGGCAATACTGTATTGGAATATCCACATATGTAAATAACACTCATAACATCAGTGGTTCCTAATTCATCTTTGGGTGGTGCTCAGCAGTAGAGCAGACCATCAAAGTACAATTACGGCAATGGTAGAGAAGAAAAACTTGCGGCACTCACCCAGATGCAGTAAAAGTCCTTTATTAGGGCATCCAACAAGGACTGTGGGGGGAGGATGAAGAGACAAATAAGGTTACGCCCAATGGCGAACACTCTACTGGAAGTACGTGTATTAGTATCTAAGTCTACCATAAAGAGAAGACTTCATGAGAGCAAATACAGAGGGTTCACCACAAGGTGCAAACCATTAATCAGCCTAAAAAATAGAAAGGCCAGATTAGAATTTGCCAAACAACATCTAAAGAAGCCCCCCAGTTCTGGAACAGCATTCTTTGGACAGATGAAACTAAGATCAACCTGTATTAGAATGATGGGAGGAAGAAAGTATGGAGAAGGCTTGGAACCGATCATGATCCAAAGCACACCACATCCTCTGTGAAAAGTGGTGGAGGCAGTGTGATGGCATGGGCATGCATGCCAGATTTCAGGCAGTCATTGCCTACAAAGGATTCTCTACAAAGTATTAAAAAAAAACATTTTATTTATAGTAATGTTAATTTGTCCAATTACTTTTGAGCCCCTGAAATGAGGAGGCTGTGTAGAAAAATGGTTGCAATTCCTAAACGTTTCACAGGATATTTTTGTTTAAAGGGAATGTGTCGCTAGAAATTTTTTTTTTTTTTTTAGTTAAACAGTTAGTGTATACATGATTAGACATTGTTATAATTTTTTTTTATTTTTTCACAAGTCAGGAAATATTATAAATTAGATTCTAATTTATAACATTTCCCTGTGCTGGTCACTAGAGGGAGCAATTCCCAAAATTGCATCATTGGCATGTGGTAAAGCAACCACATTGCTTTATGCTGAAAATTTGGCGTAAACACACACGCTCTAGTTAGCTCACAGAATCCCCCCTCCTTTATCCTGGCTAGTGCCAGGAGAAAGGAGGGGATTGAATGCTCAAGCCTCCTACACTGTGTGCCGCCATTTTTTGAGCGAATACACAGTGTAGTAGGCTTACATACAGTGGTTATAACACAAAACATACATAAACATGACTTACCTGCTCCTGCCGCCGCTCCCTCCGGTCTGTCTGCTCCCTCCGCTTGCTTCTGAACACATGCCCGGAAGCCGCAACCGGAAGTAGTCATCTTACTGTCCGCCCGCGGCTTCCGGTCCACAAGAAAATGGCGCCGGATGTCGCTCGGCCGAAGACCTTCCATTTGGACTGTGTGGGAACGGCGCATGCGCCGTTCCCACACAGACGGCGTACAGCATAGTGAATGGAACGGCTCCCGTTCGCATTCTCTATGGGGCTGTATGTGCCGTATTCCATGTCTGTATGTGTCGTTAATCGACACATACAGAGATGAAAAAAAAATGGCAGCCCCCATAGAGAAGAAAAAGTTTGAAAAAAAAAAGTAAAACACAAACACACAAATAAATAAACTTTTTTTGAATAAAACACTAAAATCAAAATTATTTCAATTTTTTTTTTCGCGACACCCTTCCTTTAACCCCCTTGAATTAAACCTGAAAGTCTACACTTCAATTGCATCGCAGTTGTTTCATTTCAAATCCAATGTGGCGGCATGCAGACCCCAAATCATGAAGATTGTGCCACTGTCCAAATAATTCTGGACCTAACTGTATATCTATAGCAATATATTTTATATTCTATTTTATATGTTCTTAGGAGATTGATTTTAAGAATCATCCAAAAACTTACAATCCAATTTTCATCTATCAATACATTCATACTGTAGGATATGAACCATCAGTGGGTTAAGATTGTGCAATTTGAATTAAATCCATTCTGCAGCTATTTAACTGTTATCTAGGAGTCGAGGCTCTAAAAGTGACAACCGCTGCTCTGAGCAAGAAGTGAATTCAGATCAGTTGTCACTTTCCTTCTATCACAAGGTGGTGAAACCATCCGATGTTCTCCAAGCCTGGACTTTGGAACTGTAAAAAAAGCATTTAAAGGTCCTCCCTCTATGAGCCAGAGCGGAGAGCCGCTCACAAAGCGCATCTCTTGCTCTGCCGGATCCAAGTCATCCATGTGTTACATAGGTGGCCACCCATATGTATGGCCGCATGTAATACTACTTAAATATGCTTCCTCTGGCTATCACATCTGTGTTTTAGACATTTTTTACTTCTATCTTGCCAGTATTGTACAGTATCTAAACTGAAAAAAAAAGGCTACTTTGCAAATAGTCTTAATTTAAAATCTCCTACCATTTTGTGTCTGGAGCTCCTACACAGGCCAATGTATCTCCATAGTTACAGACTACAAACAATGTATAGTCTTATCAAACAGTCACACTCACTTTTCTCTGTTACCTACTTTAAAGAGGCAATGTCACCACATTATAAGTGGCCTATCCCCTACATAAGGAGATGGGCGCTGTAATGTCGCTGACAGCAGTGTTTTTTATTTAGAAAAACAATCTATTTTCACCAAGTTATGAGCGATTTTAGCTTTATACTAATTAGTTTCTTAATGACCAAGTGGGAGTGTTTTTACTTTAGACCAAGTGGGCGTTGTACAGAGGAGTGTATGACGCTGACCAATCAGTGACCAATCAGCGTCATACACTTCTCTCCATTCATTTAGTCAGCGCATAGTGACACTGCGTTGTTCACTATGTGCTGTCTTATACTGACATATTAACGTTACTGAAGTGTCTTGACAGTGAATAGACATTCCTTCCAGCCAGGACGGGATGTCTATTCACAATCCTGACACTTCGGTAACGTTTGTGTGGGACTTACAGCAGAGCAAAGCGTAATCTCGCTGTAACCTGTCATTTACAGAGTGATCTCGCGAGATTACACTTGCTGTGCTGTAAGTCCCACACAAACCCACTTGGTCTAAAGTAAAAACACGCCCAGTGGGGCATTAAGAAACAAATTAGCATAAAGCTAAAATCGCTAATAACGTGGTAAAAATAGAAAGTTTTTCTAAATAAACAACACTGCTGTCACCTACATTACAGCGCTCATCTCCTTATGTAGGAGATATGGCACTTATAATGTGGTGGCAGAGCCTCTTTAATAGGTTAGCAAGAAGTAGGAAACAGATGGGTGACTGTAGGATCAGACTACACAGTGTTTATAGTATGTTACTATAGAAACACACAGGTCTGCATATGAACTGTAAACACAATATGATAGGAGATTCTAATCATGACTATTTGCAAAATTTCCTAATTTTTCATCTAATTTTTATTCAAAAAAATAATTGGTTGTGAAGGTGGATCTTCCCTTTAATATATTGCACATGGCTTTAAAATAATGTCAAGATTTCAAAATCAATGCATGAGATTTCATTCATAATAGCCCAGTACTTACAGTTGTGATATGCAGAAAAATTAGATAGGAATGTGACACTTGTATTTCGTTTTATTCCATTGCTACAGATCACGCTCATAGTTAATTTATGGTCAACAGTCAACATTTCTTTTACCTAAAGCCAACAAATATAACAGACAATGTCAAGGCAAATAAAAGAATTCTAAAATAAATTAGCTTACTAATGACACCAGCAATGAACCGTCTCCAAATTACACCTTAACATGTTTAGGTCTTACCAAATAATATTAACGAGAAAAAATCCTTTTCTTCTGCAAAGTAGACTCCTTGGGACATTCACCTTTATGCCACACTCTCATCTACCTGATAACCCCCTTCCTTCACTTTTTTACTTCTATATTTCTTCTATCCTCTCAGTAAAGAGGATTGCCTTCCACAGGTGTACATAACAAAGAGGGTGCCCAATAGGAAAAATTAAAATAGGGTCGCCTCCTTGAGTTAGTTGTCACCACCCTACACCTCCATTTCTGGACAAGTGGGTCCAGTGTTTGTTCACCCCCTTCACATCCCCACAGTACCTGCAAATAAAGAAGACCCCATAGTTCAAACTAAATATGAGAAAAGTGCATGGGGAGAACATACCCTCAATGAACTCCATAGTAGTATCATGAGCTGCCTCTATGGTATGCGCTGGCCCTCATATTTAATACTGCATTTACGCAATTTCCTAAATTTCAATGTAGTCTTCTGCTCAAATAACCTTTGCAGTGGATTAGCTATAGTGGGTGCAGAAATAACATTTCCATCCAAGGCCCAGCACTTTGGAGGCCCATTGTCCACCCAGCCAGCCTACAAATTAAGATTATATTATTGTGGAGTAATGGTGCAGTGGCTTATTCTAAATACACAAAGTTATATTCATCGTAAACAAAGTTATATTTTATATACATAACTTGTTTTATAATGTACAAACAGGGGCATGTAAATTGGTTCCGAGGTGGAGAGCTCAGGTATAGTTTTGCACCAGGTGCCTTGACATTGAATCTATATGTAGCCTATATATGTGTAAATCCTGTGTGAGAAATAGATAAAAAAAATAGTACTCACAGGTTTACCATCAGTAGTCAGATTTATTGCACAGCTTCTTGGGTTACCACTGGTGTTAAGAGAGCAGACACCTTTTATTTCTCTATAAGAAAGAGAAATATGTCAGAAGATACAGGGGCAGATTTACTAATAGTGTCTTCAATTCTAGAATTAGACTAGATTCATCAAATTTATCACAGTTTCTCATCCTGCAAGATAAATTTGGCGCACCCCTAGACACTTTTATCTAACCTTATACCACCTCTTGGTTGGCTTACTTTAGACCACTTTGTTGGGGCAATTTGGCACACCTTACGCCACACTTTTTATTCTGCTACGCCATGCCCCTATTTCAGAAAAGTCACAAACATCTGTTCTTTTTGACACATTTTATTAATAAATTTGTCCAAAAGAGGGTGGAACTTATGCCAGAAATATGATATAGCAACAATAGTAACTCTGCCCCATGATATATATCACTTTACTACAAAAAAAACAATCTTTGTGCCTTGTGCTATTTTTTTTATAGGGTACTTGTCTGTTTAATGTGGATAAATGTAAGGTTATGCACTTGGTCCGAGAATACAAATACTGGGTAAAATTGGCGCTAAAAAAAACTTGGGGATATTGGTGGATAGCAAACGTAACTCTGGCAACCAGTGCCAGGCAGCTGCTGCCAAGGCAAATAAAATCATGTGATGCATCAAAAGACGCATAGATGCACATGACAAGAAAATAGTTTTGCCTCTGTATAAAACACTAGTCAGACCACACATAGAATAATGTGTACAGTTTTGGGCAACTGTGTATAAGAAGTACATATATGAATTAGAGCTGGTGTAAAGGAGGGAGACCAAGGGAGTTGGTGCATTGCAGTACCAAGAGAGGTTATTAAACGTGGGTTCATCAGTTCAGAAAAAAGAAGGCTTAGGAGGGATCTAACAATGTACAAATATATGAATGAACAGCACAAAGATCTTTCTAATGATCTTTTAACCCCTTCCCGTCGTAAACAACTTTCAGATTTTAATTTTCTTTTTTTCATCCGCCACTTTCCAAAAGCCATAACGTCTTTATTTTTCCATCTATATAGTACTATGAGGGCTTGATTTTTGCGGGACGAGTTGTAGTTTTTTGTAGCACCAAAATGAAAAAAACAGCGATTCTTCCATGGCTTTTTGTGCGCAGTTTTTACGGAATTCACTGTGCACTTAAAACAACATGTTAACTTTATTCTGTGGGTCAATACGATTACGGCGATACCAAATATATATAGATTTTTCTATATTTTACTACTTTTACAAGTAAAAACCTAAGTGTAAAAAAGAAAATTTATTTTGTGTCGCCGAATTCCGAGAGCCATAACTTTTTTATTTGGTATGAGGGCTTATTTTTTGCGGGATAAGCTGTAGCTTTTAATAATACCATTTTGGTGTACATGCGACGGTTTAATCACTTTTTATTTCATTGTTTCTGGGAGATTAGGTGACCAAAAAATAGACATTCTGGCGTTTACAATTTTTTTTTTACGGCGTTCACCGTGTGGGTTAAATAATGACATATATTAATAGTTCAGAGTTTTACGGACGCGGCGATACCAATTATGTTTGTTTATTTTGTTTTTTACTATGCTCTAGGGGGAAAATGTTTTTTTTTTTAACTTTTAATATTTGTATTTTTTTTTTCACAAAAAAACACTTTATTTAACTAATTTTTTATTATTTTTTATTAGTCCACCTAGGAGACTTCAACCAGCGATCGTTAGATCGCTTGCACGATATACTGCAATACTAATGTATTGCAGAATATCGTGATTCTGACAGGCATCTATTAAGCCCTGCCGGAGGTGCACAAAGATGGCAGACCTGGGGGTCTTCATTAGGCCCCCAGGCAGCCATAGCAACCATCGCTGCCCCGCAATAGCGTTGCGGGGGGCACAATGAGCTGTTAGAGGGGGCCGCCCCCATCTTTCTAACGATTTAAATGCTGCGGTCGCTGTTGACTGCAGCATTTAACGAGTTAAACGAGCGGGATCGCGCTCGTGCACGATGCCGCTCGTTACTCTGAAGTGTAACAAAGTGTAACAAACAGCCGACACCCGCATCGTATGGAGCGGGTTCACTCCGTGAGCCCGCTCCATGCTTCCCCTACCCGGCTATGACGTAACTGTATATCATATGTCGGAAAGGGGTTAATACAGTACCTAAGCCTGTAACTGTAATGGCAGGAAGGAGGTGAAGGGAAGGTGAGCCCTAATCTACCCACCGCCCTGTCCCTGCCTACTTGCAACGACCCGCCCTAGGCGACGAGGTACAACTGGGCGGCGGTCCCTACGCTGTCTAAGTGCACAGGAAAACAAACAGGGAACACGCAAGGGAAGGGGCAGTAGCCACGGAACGCCACGAGGAAACGGAGCGGCGAACGAACAGTCAGGACCAGGACGAAGTGAGTACACCCAAGCGGGCACGGAGACAGAAGCAAGCCAGGGGCAAAGCAAGCAGGTCAAGCAGAACTGCAGCAAGGCAGAAGCACGGCAGAAGCAGGCTGGAGCAAGCAGCAGTGGGGCCAGGAATCCAAAAGAATTACAAGCGCTGAGGGAGAGAACAGGGCAGGTAATAAAGGACAGGGGGCGGAGCTAACTCCGACAGACCAGGCCGCGATAGGCTCTCCCACTCCTGAGCCTGCCACCCTGGTTGGTGGGAGATGGTGTCAGTCGAACAGGTCTGGCCTCAGGTGTGGATTGATTAATCCCAGGAGTATACCTAGATGAAGTACCTGGCAGATCCCTAACAGTACTCCCCCTTTTATGAGGGGCCACCGGACCCTTACTAAGGGGACCCGGTTTAGTGGGGAAGAGAAGGTGGAACCTCCTGATCAATACCCCAGCGTGAACATCACGGGCAGGTACCCAAGTCCTCTCCTCCGGCCCGTATCCTCTCCAATGGACCAGGTACTGGAGGGAGCCCTGGACCATCCTTGTAAAGGATCTGCCAGGCACTGCGGGGTTAACTCCCAGAACTAATCAGTCAGCACCTGAGAATACATCCCTGAGACTGACTCCTGCTTCCACCATTCAGGCTGGCAGGCTTAGGAGTGGGAGAGCCTATCGTAACCTGGCCAGACTCAGCTAGCTCCCGCCCTCGGTCTATTTAAGCCTGCACTTCCTGTCCCTCGGTGCTTGTTATTGCTTTTGTTTCCTTCCTTGTGGTTCCTGGCCCAGCTACAGCTCCTGCTATTTTTGATCCTGCTCCATACCGACCCTGGCTTACCGACTACTCTTCTGCTTTTCGTTTTGTACCTCGCACACTCCTGGCTTGACTCGGCTCGTTCACCACTCTGGTTGCTCACGGTGTTGCCGTGGGCAACGGCCCCTTTTCCTTGCTTGTGTTCCTTGTATGTTTGTCGTGTTTGTCGTGCACTTACTGAGCGCAGGGACCGCCGCCCAGTTGTACCCCGTCGCCTAGGGCGGGTCGTTGCAAGTAGGCAGGGACAGAGTGGCGGGTAGATTAGGGCTCACTTGTCCGTCTCCCTACCCCCTGCCGTTACATAATAACAAGCCCATACCTAGTCTACCCCTGGTCCCTGACACCACTATGGATCCCCGTGAGACCCTGGCTCAGCAAATGCAGGGTCTCTCCCTACAGGTCCAGGCCCTGGCTCAGAGGGTCAACCAGCCTGATGCTACCCTGGTAGTTCCCCGCACCGCACCTCTTGAACCCCACCTCAAGTTGCCCGACCGGTTCTCAGGGGACCGGAGGACTTTTCTCTCCTTTCGGGAGAGTTGTAGGCTTTACTTTCGTTTAAAGCCTCATTCCTCAGGTTCTGAGAGCCAGCGGGTGGGTATAATTATGTCCCGGCTCCAGGAAGGGCCCCAAGAGTGGGCCTTCTCCTTGGCTCCTGACGCCCCTGAACTTTCCTCCGTTGATTGTTTCTTTTCTGCTCTCGGACTTATTTATGACGAGACTGACAGGACTGCCTTTGCCGAGAGTCAGCTGGTGACCTTAAGTCAGGGTAAGAGACCTGTTGAGGAGTATTGCTCTGACTTTCGGAAGTGGTGCGTAGCTTCTCGGTGGAATGACCCTGCCTTAAGGTGCCAGTTTAGGTTGGGTCTGTCGAATGCCCTGAAAGACCTGCTAGTTAGCTATCCCTCTTCTGACTCCCTAGACCAGGTTATGGCTTTAGCGATACGACTTGACCGACGTCTCAGGGAACGACAACGTGAACGTTTATGTGTTTTCTCCTCCGACTCCCCCATGATGCCTACCGAAGCTCCGTTGCTTCGTTCCTCCCCGAAAGATTCAGAGATACCTATGCAACTCGGGGCCTCCGTGTCCCCCCAACAACGTAGAGAATTCCGCAGGAAGAATGGTCTCTGCTTCTACTGTGGGGACGACAAGCATCAAGTGAACAACTGTCCTAAGCGTAAGGTTGCAGCCAGAGAACTTCCGCGTCTAAGTGATCATCGGGGAGGTCACTTGGGCGCACAGGTATTTCCCGTAAATATGAAACGTACTAAGATCTTGCTTCCCTTTCAGGTCTCTTTTGGTGGTAGGTCTGCTACCGGCAGTGCTTTCGTGGATTCAGGGTCCTCTACTAATATCATGTCTGTGGAATTTGCTATGTCCCTTGCTATGCCTCTTATTGATTTGCCTAAACCTGTCCCGGTAGTGGGTATCGACGCCACTCCTCTTGCTAATGGTTATTTTACACAGCATACCCCTGTTTTTGAACTCCTTGTTGGCTCCATGCATTTGGAGCAATGCTCTGTACTGTTGATGCAGGGATTATCGTACGATTTGGTGCTAGGTCTTCCCTGGTTGCAGTTGCATAATCCTACGTTTGACTGGAATACTGGGGAGCTAACCAAATGGGGTAATGAATGTTGTACGTCATGTTTTTCTGTTAATTCTATTTCTCCCCCTAAGGAGGCGAATACGCTACCCGAGTTTGTTCAGGACTTCGCTGATGTTTTCTCTAGGGAGGCCTCCGAAGTGTTACCTCCTCATAGAGAATACGATTGCGCCATCGAATTGGTACCAGGAGCTAAGCTTCCTAAGGGTAGGATATTTAATCTTTCTTGTCCCGAACGTGAAGCTATGAGAGTGTATATCCAGGAATCCCTGGCCAAGGGTTACATTCGTCCCTCTTCTTCTCCGGTAGGTGCTGGCTTCTTCTTCGTGGGGAAGAAGGATGGTGGTCTTAGGCCATGCATTGACTACCGTAGCCTGAATAAGGTCACGGTAAGGAACCAGTATCCCCTTCCTTTGATTCCTGATCTCTTTAATCAGGTTCAGGGGGCCCAATGGTTTTCTAAATTGGATCTACGGGGGGCGTATAACCTTATTCGCATCAAAGAGGGGGATGAGTGGAAGACTGCGTTTAACACGCCCGAAGGCCATTTCGAATACCTCGTCATGCCCTTTGGGTTGTGTAATGCCCCTGCGGTCTTCCAGAATTTCATAAATGAGATTTTGAGAAATTACCTGGGGATTTTTCTGGTAGTGTACCTTGATGACATACTGGTGTTTTCCAAGGACTGGTCCTCCCACGTGGAGCATGTCAGGAAGGTGCTCCAGGTCCTTCGGGAAAATAAACTGTTTGCCAAAACCGAAAAATGTGTGTTTGGGGTACAGGAGATTCCATTTTTGGGTCAAATCCTCACTCCTCATGAATTCCGCATGGACCCAGCCAAGGTTCAGGCTGTGGCGGAATGGGTCCAACCTGCCTCCCTGAAGGCGTTACAGTGTTTTTTGGGGTTTGCTAATTATTACAGGAGATTTATTGCTAACTTCTCGGTCATCGCTAAGCCCCTTACGGACCTCACTCGCAAAGGTGCAGATCTCCTCCACTGGCCTCCTGAGGCTGTCCAGGCTTTTGAGGTCCTTAAGAAGTGCTTTGTCTCGGCCCCGGTGCTGGTTCAGCCCAACCAAATGGAGCCATTTATCGTGGAAGTTGACGCATCTGAGGTGGGAGTGGGGGCTGTCTTGTCCCAGGGTACCAGGTCCCTCACCCATCTCCGCCCCTGTGCCTACTTCTCCCGGAAGTTTTCGCCAACTGAAAGTAACTATGATATTGGCAACCGCGAACTCTTAGCCATTAAATGGGCATTTGAAGAGTGGCGCCACTTCCTGGAGGGGGCTAGGCACCAGGTAACGGTCCTTACCGACCACAAGAATCTGGTGTTCCTAGAATCTGCCCGGAGGCTAAACCCGAGACAAGCTCGATGGGCGTTATTTTTTACCAGATTCAATTTTTTGGTTACCTATAGGGCTGGGTCTAAAAATATTAAGGCTGATGCACTGTCGCGTAGCTTCATGGCCAGCCCTCCTTCGGAGGAAGATCCTGCTTGTATTTTGCCTCCAGGTATAATCATTTCCTCGATCGATTCTGATTTAGTCTCTGAAATTGCTGCTGATCAAGGTGCAGCTCCCGGGAACCTTCCTGAGAACAAGCTGTTTGTTCCCCTGCAATTCCGGCTAAGGGTACTTAGGGAAAATCATGACTCCACACTATCTGGCCATCCAGGCATCCTGGGTACCAAACACCTCATTACCAGAAATTATTGGTGGCCTGGGTTGCCTAAAGACGTTAAGGCCTACGTCGCCGCTTGTGAGGTTTGTGCTAGGTCCAAGACTCCCAGGTCCCGACCAGCGGGCTTACTGCGTTCGTTGCCCATTCCCCAGAGACCTTGGACACATATCTCCATGGATTTTATCACCGATTTGCCTCCATCCCAAGGCAAGTCGGTGGTGTGGGTGGTGGTGGACCGCTTCAGTAAGATGTGCCACTTTGTGCCCCTCAAGAAACTACCCAACGCCAAAACGTTGGCTACCTTGTTTGTCAAACACATCCTGCGTCTCCATGGGGTCCCTGTCAATATTGTTTCGGACAGAGGGGTACAATTTGTTTCATTGTTTTGGAGAGCCTTCTGTATGAAGTTGGGGATTGATCTGTCCTTCTCCTCTGCCTTCCATCCTGAAACCAATGGCCAAACGGAGAGGACTAATCAGTCTCTAGAACAATACTTAAGGTGTTTTGTCTCTGACTGTCAATTTGATTGGGTCTCTTTCATTCCCCTCGCCGAATTTTCCCTTAATAACCGGGTCAGTAACTCGTCTGGGGTCTCTCCTTTTTTTTGTAATTTTGGGTTTAATCCACGGTTCTCCTCCGTTTCACCTGGTAGTTCCAACAATCCTGAGGTAGAGGTCGTTCATCGGGAACTGTGCACAGTCTGGGCCCAGGTTCAGAAAAACCTAGAGGTGTCCCAGAGCGTACAAAAAACTCAGGCTGATAAAAAACGTTCTGCTAACCCCCTGTTTATGGTCGGGGATCTGGTGTGGTTGTCGTCTAGGAACTTGCGTCTCAAGGTTCCGTCCAAGAAGTTTGCTCCCCGGTTTATTGGGCCGTATAAGGTCATTGAGGTCCTCAATCCTGTCTCCTTCCGGCTGGAGTTACCCCCGTCTTTTCGGATACACGACGTGTTTCATGCCTCCCTCCTCAAACGCTGCTCCCCGTCCTTGGCTCCCTCGAGGAGACCTCCTGTTCCCATCCTCACCCCGGAGGGGGTGGAATTCGAGGTGGCCAGGATTGTGGACAGCAAGATGGTCCAAGGCTCCCTCCAGTACCTGGTCCATTGGAGAGGATACGGGCCCGAGGAGAGGACTTGGGTACCTGCCCGGGATGTTCACGCTGGGGTATTGGTCAGGAGGTTCCACCTGCGTTTCCCCAGTAAGCCAGGTCCACTTAGAAAGGGTCCGGTGGCCCCTCATAAAAGGGGGGGTACTGTAAAGGATCTGCCAGGCACTGCGGGGTTAACTCCCAGAACTAATCAGTCAGCACCTGAGAATACATCCCTGAGACTGACTCCTGCTTCCACCATTCAGGCTGGCAGGCTTAGGAGTGGGAGAGCCTATCGTAACCTGGCCAGACTCAGCTAGCTCCCGCCCTCGGTCTATTTAAGCCTGCACTTCCTGTCCCTCGGTGCTTGTTATTGCTTTTGTTTCCTTCCTTGTGGTTCCTGGCCCAGCTACAGCTCCTGCTATTTTTGATCCTGCTCCATACCGACCCTGGCTTACCGACTACTCTTCTGCTTTTCGTTTTGTACCTCGCACACTCCTGGCTTGACTCGGCTCGTTCACCACTCTGGTTGCTCACGGTGTTGCCGTGGGCAACGGCCCCTTTTCCTTGCTTGTGTTCCTTGTATGTTTGTCGTGTTTGTCGTGCACTTACTGAGCGCAGGGACCGCCGCCCAGTTGTACCCCGTCGCCTAGGGCGGGTCGTTGCAAGTAGGCAGGGACAGAGTGGCGGGTAGATTAGGGCTCACTTGTCCGTCTCCCTACCCCCTGCCGTTACAATCCTACTGTCCATAATCTTGGCCACCTCGAATTCCACCCCCTCAGGGGTGAGAATGGGAACAGGAGGTATCCTCGAGGGGGACCAGGACGGGGAGCAGCGTTTAAGGAGGGAGGCATGGAAGACGTCATGTATGCGAAAGGATGGGGGGAGCTCCAGACGGAAGGATACAGGGTTGAGGACTTCAATGATCTTATAAGGTCCAATAAATCGGGGAGCAAACTTCCTGGACGGGACCTTAAGGCGCAAGTTCCTGGACGACAACCAGACCAAATCCCCGACGACAAACCGGGGGTTAGCAGAACGTCTACTATCCGCCTGAATCTTTTGTGCGCTCTGGGACGCCTCTAGGTTCTTCTGAACCTGGGCCCAGACAGTGCACAGTTCCCGATGAACATCCTCTACCTCAGGATTATTGGAACAACCAGGGGAGACGGAGGAGAACCTTGGGTTAAACCCGAAATTACAGAAAAACGGGGAGACCCCTGACGAGTTACTGACCCGGTTATTCAGGGAAAATTCAGCAAGGGGAAGGAATGAGACCCAATCGAATTGACAGTCAGAGATGAAACACCTTAAATATTGTTCCAGGGATTGGTTGGTCCTTTCCGTTTGGCCATTAGTTTCGGGATGGAAGGCGGAGGAGAAGGACAGATCAATCTCCAACTTTTTACAAAAAGCTCTCCAAAATAAGGAAACAAATTGTACCCCTCTGTCAGAAACGATATTGACTGGGGCCCCATGGAGACGCAGGATGTGTTTCACAAACAAAGAAGCTAACGTCTTGGCGTTAGGTAGCTTCTTAAGGGGCACAAAGTGGCACATCTTGCTGAAGCGGTCGACTACCACCCACACCACCGACTTGCCCTGAGATGGAGGCAAATCGGTGATAAAATCCATGGAGATATGGGTCCAAGGTCTCTGGGGAATGGGCAAGGAACGTAGTAGGCCCGCAGGTCGGGACCTAGGGGTTTTGGACCTAGCGCAAACCTCACAAGCGGCGACGTAAGCCCTAACGTCTTTAGGCAACCCAGGCCACCAATAGTTTCTGGTAATGAGGTGTTTGGTGCCCAAGATGCCAGGATGACCAGATAGAGCGGAGTCATGGTTTTCCCTGAGTACCCTCAGCCGGTATTGCAGGGGAACAAACAGTTTGTCCCCAGGGACGTTCCCGGGAGCTGCACCCTGATCAGCCGCGATATCAGAATCTAAATCAGAATCCGTGGCAGAGACGATTATACCAGGGGGTAAAATACAAGCAGGATCCTTCTCGGAAGGAGGATTGGCCATGAAACTACGTGACAGAGCATCAGCCTTAATATTCTTGGACCCAGCCCTATAGGTAACCAAGAAATTAAATCTGGTAAAGAATAGTGCCCACCGAGCTTGTCTAGGATTAAGCCTCCGGGCCGATTCTAGGAAAACCAGATTCTTGTGATCCGTAAGGACCGTTACCTGGTGTCTGGCCCCCTCCAGGAAGTGCCGCCACTCCTCAAAAGCCCATTTAATGGCTAGAAGTTCACGGTTGCCAATATCATAGTTACTCTCCGTGGGCGAAAACTTCCTAGAGAAGTAAGCACAGGGGCGGAGATGGGGGAGGGAGCTGGTACCCTGGGACAAGACGGCCCCCACTCCCACCTCGGAAGCGTCAACCTCCACAATAAATGGCTCCTCTTGGTTGGGCTGAATCAGCACGGGGGCCGAGATAAAGCACTTCTTGAGAGTCTCAAAGGCCTGGACGGCCTCAGGGGGCCAATGGAGGACATCAGCACCCTTGCGGGTAAGGTCCGTAAGAGGCTTAGCGACGACCGAGAAGTTGGCAATAAATCTCCTGTAATAGTTGGCGAACCCTAAAAAACACTGTAACGCCTTAAGGGAGGCAGGTTGGACCCATTCCGCCACAGCCTGAACCTTGGCAGGGTCCATGCGGAATTTATGAGGAGTGAGGATTTGCCCTAAAAATGGTATCTCCTGTACCCCAAAGACACATTTTTCAGTCTTAGCAAACAGATTATTCTCCCGAAGGACCTGGAGCACCTTCCTGACATGCTCCACGTGGGAGGACCAGTCCTTGGAAAACACCAGTATGTCATCAAGGTACACAACAAGAAAATTACCCAGGTACTCTCTCAGGATTTCATTAATAAAATTCTGGAAGACAGCAGGGGCATTACACAACCCAAAGGGCATGACCAGGTATTCGAAATGACCCTCGGGTGTGTTGAACGCAGTTTTCCACTCATCCCCCTCTTTGATGCGGATAAGGTTATATGCCCCCCGTAGATCGAACTTAGAAAACCATTGGGCTCCCTGAACCTGATTAAAAAGATCCGGAATCAAAGGAAGTGGGTACTGGTTCCTTACGGTGACCTTATTCAGGTTACGATAATCAATGCACGGCCTAAGACCACCATCCTTCTTCCCCACGAAGAAGAAGCCAGCACCTACAGGAGAAGTCGAGGGGCGAATGAAACCCTTGGCCAGGCATTCTTGGATATACACCCTCATAGCTTCACGTTCAGGACATGAAAGATTAAATATCCTACCCTTAGGAAGCTTGGCACCAGGCACCAAATCGATAGCGCAATCGTAATCTCTATGGGGGGGCAACACCTCGGAGGCCTCCTTAGAAAACACATCGGCGAAGTCCTGAACAAACTCAGGAAGCGTGTTTACCTCCTCCCGGGGAGAAATAGAGTTAACAGAAAGACATGACATAAGACATTCATTACCCCATTTGGTGAGATCCCCAGTATTCCAATCAAACGTGGGATTATGCAACTGCAACCAGGGAAGGCCTAAAACCAGATCAGACGATAATCCCTGCATCACCAGTACAGAGCACTGCTCCAAATGCATGGAGCCAACCAGGAGTTCAAAAACAGGAGTATGCTGAGTAAAATAACCATTAGCAAGGGGAGTTGAGTCGATTCCTACTACAGGGATAGGATAAGGTAAATCAATACAAGGCATCTTTAGAGACATAGCAAATTCCACAGACATGATATTAGCAGATGAGCCAGAATCCACGAAAGCACTGCCCGTGGCAGACCGGCCAGCAAACGAGACCTGAAAGGGAAGCAAAATTTTATTGCGTTTCACATTAACGGGAAATACCTGTGCGCCCAAGTGACCTCCCCGATGATCACTTAGGCGCGGAAGTTTTCCGGCTTCTTATTCTTGCGCCTGGGACAGGTGTTCAGTAGATGCTTGTCGTCCCCACAGTAGAAGCAGAGACCATTCATTCTGCGAAACTCCCTACGTTGTCGAGGGGACATGGAGGCCCCGAGTTGCATAGGTATCTCCGAGTCCTCCGTGGAGGGGCGAGGAGACGGGACCTCGGGGGGGATCGCAGAAAAGTCAGAGGGGAGCACACTGAAGCGTTCTAGCTGACGTTCCCCGAGACGTCGGTCAAGTCGTACTGCTAGGGCCATAACCTGGTCAAGGGAGTCAGACGAGGGGTAGCTAACCAGCAGATCCTTCAGGGCGTCAGATAATCCTAACCTAAACTGGCACCTTAGGGCCGGATCGTTCCACTGAGAAGCTACGCACCACTTCCTAAAATCAGAACAGTATTCCTCAACCGGTCTCCTACCCTGACGTAAGGTCACCAGCTGACTCTCGGCTAAAGCAGTCCTGTCAGTCTCGTCGTAAATGAGTCCGAGGGCAGAGAAAAAACGATCAACAGAGGAAAGTTCAGGGGCGTCAGGAGCCAAGGAGAAGGCCCACTCTTGGGGCCCTTCCTGGAGTCGGGATATGATGATACCCACCCGCTGGTTCTCGGAACCTGAGGAGTGGGGCTTTAGGCGGAAATACAGTCTGCAACTCTCCCGGAAGGAGAGAAACGTCTTACGGTCCCCTGAGAACCGGTCAGGTAACTTGAGGTCGGGTTCTAGAGGTGAGGTGCGGGGTACTACTAAAGCAGCGTCACCCTGATTGACCCTTTGGGCCAGGGCCTGGACCTGCAGGGAGAGGCCCTGCATCTGCTGGGTCAGGGTCTCAAGGGGGTCCATGATAGCGTCAGCGTAGGAGAAATGGTAGACTAGGTAAGGGCTTGTAATTATGTAATGGCAGGAAGGAGGTGAAGGGAAGGTGAGCCCTAATCTACCCACCGCCCTGTCCCTGCCTACTTGCAACGACCCGCCCTAGGCGACGAGGTACAACTGGGCGGCGGTCCCTACGCTGTCTAAGTGCACAGGAAAACAAACAGGGAACACGCAAGGGAAGGGGCAGTAGCCACGGAACGCCACGAGGAAACGGAGCGGCGAACGAACAGTCAGGACCAGGACGAAGTGAGTACACCCAAGCGGGCATGGAGACAGAAGCAAGCCAGGGGCAAAGCAAGCAGGTCAAGCAGAACTGCAGCAAGGCAGAAGCACGGCAGAAGCAGGCTGGAGCAAGCAGCAGTGGGGCCAGGAATCCAAAAGAATTACAAGCGCTGAGGGAGAGAACAGGGCAGGTAATAAAGGACAGGGGGCGGAGCTAACTCCGACAGACCAGGCCGCGATAGGCTCTCCCACTCCTGAGCCTGCCACCCTGGTTGGTGGGAGATGGTGTCAGTCGAACAGGTCTGGCCTCAGGTGTGGATTGATTAATCCCAGGAGTATACCTAGATGAAGTACCTGGCAGATCCCTAACAGTAACTGTGATAAAGGGGGCATCCTCTACATCTAGAGGGAAGGTTTCACCATCATCAGAGACGGGGCTTCTTTACTGTAAAAGCAGTGAGAGTAGGGAACTCTCTGCCACATGATGATGTAAAGATTGATTTATGCCCTTGAAAAATATAATATTACAGGTTATGAGTACTAGATTCTGGAGGTGGGACATTGATCCAGGGATTTATTCTAATTGCCATGTCTGGAGTCGGGAAATAATTTTTTCCCCTAATATTGGGCAATTGGCATCCTCCTACGGGGAATTTTTGCTTTCGGCCTTTCGAGCTACAATCAGTGAATCTCTTGCAGCATTGTCCACACCTCATTGTGAGGCTCCCTGGTAAAAATTTGACACTCTACATCTTTGAAGTTGCAAGTAATAGTATCTCTTACACCTCATGTGTCAAAGGTCTAAGACTGTTTTAGTAATTCTTGTATTCTCTATGCAAAAACAATTCTGGAGCCTCTTTTCTCATAACTTTGCATTGTGTCATCCCTCTGTTATTCCTCCTGAATATTTATGAAAAAATTGACAACTGGGCGTTACCATTCCCCTTATCAATGGGGCGTGTCTACGCAGTCTGTCTCTTTCAGCACTGAGTGGACATTGTCAGAGGGTGTAGGGACTCACCGCCAACTGGTAATACCCAGCTGTCAATTTATTCATAAATTTCAGACAGGAATTACAGAGGAACGGCACAATGCAGAGTTCTAAGAAAAGTTGTTATTTCATGAGGAATACAAGTATTTACTAAAACAGACATGTCAGGAGAGGTGACAGATCCTCTTTAAATAGACCAAAATTCAAAGAATATAACATTGTGTATATATTATAATGACAGTACCCAGAGCATGCACATGGACACAGTGGCCTCTACAGCACAATGTGGCTTAAAACACTTCACAGTTGAATAGTCCTAACATCGGTGTGGTGAACAATTTGCGGCATTATTACCGTCAGCGGTAATTATTACATTTAGAGCAGAGTACACCCACACACATTGTACACACAAGTGCAGCTCTTATTTTACATTGACGTCTGGCAATATGAAGAGGTCCATTATAGAGTCTTGCACACAAAGCTAAGCAAAACTTTGCATTCCTTTCAAGGTCAGTTACATTGTTCAAGCACATTATCATATGTTACATTAGCCAGTTTTCAACTTACAGAATAAAAATAGCTATTACAAGCACAGAAATGATTTTGCTTATTGAAGACAAAAAATAAGTCTAGTAAATCAGAATGATTAAAGGCAAATAACTGCAAAGGTGAAGACTGTATGTAATTTACCTATGGCATGTTAACATACTGCAATGGATCTCATGGATTGCCAGGATTATTTGGACAGTGACACAATCTTCATAATTTGGGCTCTGCATGTCACCACATTGGATTTGCAATGAAACAACTGAGATGCAATTGAAGTGTAGCCTTTCAGGTTTAATTCAAGGGGTTGAATAAAAATATCCTGTGAAACGTTTAGGAAATACAACCATTTATCTACACAGCCTCCTCATTTCAGGGGCTCAAAAGTAATTGGACAAATTAACATTACCATAAATAAAATGTGTTTTTTTTAATACTTTGTAGAGAATACTTTGCAGGCAATGACTAACTAAAGTCTGGAACCCATGGACATCACCAAACGCTGGGTTTCCTCCTTCCAGATACTTTGCCAGGCCTTTACTGCAGCGTCTTCATTTGTTACTTGTTTGTGGGTTTTGTCTTAAGCAAGTGAAATGCATGCTCGATCAGGTTGAGATCTAGTGATTGACTTGGCCATTGCAGAATATTCAACTTCTTTGCCTTAAAATAAATCATGGGTTGCTTTCGCAGTATGGTTTGCGTCATTGTCCATCTGTACTGTGAATCTGAGCAGAAAGTATATCCCTGAACACTTCAGAATTCATCCTGCTGCTTCTGTCTTCAGTCACATCATCCATAAACACTAGTGACCCAGTGCCTTTGGCAGCCATGAATGCCCATGCCATCACACTGCCTCCACCATGTTTTAAAGAGGATGTGGTGTGCTTTGGATCATGAGCCGTTCCAAGTCTTCTCCATACTTTCTTCCTCCCATCATTCTGTTACAGGTTGATCTTAGTTTCATCTGTCCAAAGAATGCTGTTGCAGAACTGGGCGGCTTCTTTAGATGTTGTTTAGCAAAGTCTAATCTGGCCTTTCTATTTTTGAGGCTGATTAATGGTTTGCACCTTGTGGTGAACCCTCTGTATTTTCTCTCATGAAGTCTTCTCTTTATGGTAGACTTAGATACTTATACTCCTACTTCTAGTAGAGTGTTCTTCACTTGGGTAGATGTTGTGAAGGGGTTTTCCTTCACCATGGGATTCTGCGATCATCCACCACTGTTTTCTTCGGTGGACGTCCAGGTCTTTTGGAGTTCACGATATTACTAGTGCGCTCTTTTTTTTTTTTTCAAGAATGTACTAAACTGTTGATTTGGCCACTCCTAGCATTTGTGCTATCTCTCTGATGGATTTCTTCTTTTTTTTTTTCAGCCTAACGATGGTCTGTTTCACTTGCATTGAGAACTCCTTTAACCTCATGTTGTGGGTTCACAGCAACAGCTTCCAAATGCAAATACTACACCTGGAATTAACTCCAGACCTTTTACCTGCTTAAGTGATTTTGGATTAATGAGGGAATAGCCCATGCAGCCCATTAAATAGCTTTTGAGATAATTGTCCAATTACCTTTTTTCCCTTGAAAAGAGGCAGCTACATATTACAGATCTGTAATTCCTAAACCTTTCCACAAATTAGGATGTGAATACCCTCAAATTAAAACTGAAAGTGTGCACTTTAAGCCCATATTGATTATATAGCTGTATTTTCAATATGTTTTTGTAAACAGCTAAAATGACAAAACTTGTGTCACTGTCCAAATAATTCTTGACCTAACTGTATATATCATTGATACAATAATATAACACATATGTTCAACTGTCATGGCATAATGTTCTTCAGCATTTAGTAACATCATAAATAAAGGAACAAACACCCTCCACAAATTTTGTTGATATTGGCATCATAATGTCATAACTGTATATTTTTTTGCTCAAGAGAGTGTATGGCCAAAAACTCAAGATTTTATATTACACAAGGATTACATAATAAGCGAAGTTCCTGGAGATCATATAGACTGCTTCCTCAGCATCATGTCTACCTCATTGTAGGGAGATGTAATGAACTACTCAATTATTTGTAGAAAAAGACTCTCTCTGTTGAATCCTGTAGCAGATGGAGTGTTTATTTACTGAACGGGTGGACGGTCATGACATCACCCTGTAAATGCGTTCAGGGTTTCAAGGTCTGCAGCAAGCAGGCAGGAAAAAACTGAGATATCTGTATTGATGAACTCCAGGTAAAAGGTCAAATTTAGTTTTGGCCTATGTGTGTGTATATATATATATATATATATATATATATATATATATATTTGTTATTATTATATTAATAATACTGTTTATTTAGCATTCACAATGTGTAGACTCCACTAGTTTCAGACTGGACCACCTGAGAACCAGACGATCCCCTCGTGGGCCCAGGTTCTAAAATGAGCTTCAAACGGTTGGGACTGCGAGGGACAATTCTTATGAACTAAATAACAATTATTTTATTAATGTTTGTTAATAAAATGGCCTGTGGGCACAATGATAATTAAAGGTGTAAATGCACGTGGCCTGTACAGATTGATGGTAGGTCCTCAGAATCGTTTCCACTGATGGGTTTGAGACACACCAGTCCGACACTGGACTCCACCACATTATATAGATGAACTCACCTTTTTTCATCAATAACTTTAGTGGATATGTAGCATGGGCTTAATGTGAAATTGCTGTCTGTTTCCCATGAACAGGACAAGAGGGTCCATGAGTTATATGTGCAGTCAAGATGAGCTGAAGTGAGAGAGAAAGAAAGGAAATTAACTTATTTTATATGAATTTTTTCAATTTGATCATATTTAGAGGTTTAATCGTCTGATACCATTTTTTTTGGAAGTCAATTTTGTTTATTTGGCCCAATCTTCCTAGAAATTTTCTGAAAGGGCATTTAAAATTATTTTAGTTGGTTCCTAGCAACAGACTACATACATGTCAGCGTATATAGTTATGAGCAAAGCAGCTGTTTGTGGCATGTTGCCAAAAAGCAAATTTAAACATTTAAATAAACATGTGGGGAATCTTTTAAAAGTGGAGCAACATTCTAAATGCTTTTTCATAACAGGAATTTTATTCTGCTATGTTTTGCTATTTATACTTTATTTCTTATATTACTACCGGTATTAGTTAAACCATGGTTGTTGCCATTACCAAATTGTACATTTCAGCTTTTCTTGTGACTTAAGATGGTTAAACACCTTAGATAGCTGTCAGCAGACAGCTATTCCTCCCGGCACCCATACATATGCACGCTCAGCACTGCTTGCATGTGTTCTGAATGGGGAGAGGGAAATTAGCCGCTGGCTTATCTCCTGTGAAAACAAAGGATCGGGTATGTTGAAATCCAACTTGCGCAAACCTTCTTCCCCCAAAATCGGCAGCTCATCTAATGTGCTTGAAAGGCCTACTGGGTGTCCCATCTCAGCCTATGTTGGAAGGATAGCATCACAGAGTTATACACAGAACTACTGTATGTAGTTTATCAGGCAGTTTTAGGGTCACAATTTTGTGACTTTTTGCTATTTGGCCCTTTTATGTAAACTCCCTTGTGCAGAAAATCTGGTTAAAGATGTTAATTGACTGCTACTCAACTACTCAACTGCAGTTAAGATTACTGTCAACTTAGTGGTAAGGGACAATGGCTTATTTGCTGCATGGCCCTTCCAATACTACCTATGCCCCTGATAAAAATGTTGTCTTTCTTTTCAATGGCTGTCATGGATTGAACGCATGACAGCCTTTTTTAATCCTCTTTTTATCACATTATATCTAAATATCTACCTTTAGTTGACATTGATATAATACTTCCTTAAAATTAGCATGTGAAGTACTGTTATGAGTAGTAATACAAATGTAAATTTGTCATCCCACAGCATCTGTGCGGAACATATTTATCACTGAAGCAACCAAACCCTAAAATAAATCTAAAAATGTGTTATATGGGAATATAACGGACGTAAAAGAAACCCCTTGTTTGGGGTTTTTACTATGTAAAAACTGATGTTTACTCAAATGCATTTGTCATATTTTGAATAAAAAGTTGTAGAATAAATTCTGTTATAGATGGAGACTGCTTAAGGCACATATCAGGGTGGTCAGTCACTAATATATTCCAGAAATGTAGTCGTTAAACTCCCCTTGTAAATGGTCAATAACAGAAAAATGTTGTTAGAATTGATTACGTCTGAGCAAATTTCGTGGGTGTATTGACAATTGCTTCATGGTTCTTTATTTATTTTTTCCCATGCGTTTCCTCCACTCATGGCAAATTCTTCATTGGAATATCAGTAAATTATTGTAGGCTTTTCAGGAATATACACACCTAATCACTTTCGGACAAACTAAATCAAGATTTGTTCCTGTTGAATTAAATATCTAGTTTGACTAATTATTCCTGTCCTTAGGCTGAAAAAAAGCTTGTAGAGGGCCCTGGGCAAATCATGCGTAGGTCCTGCTCCTAAAAGTGAAATGGAGAGTAACTAACCCCACATATATTTTCTGCTGTATATTTGCAGTCACAGGTGTTCTTGCACCTGCATACACGTTTTGTATCATTTTGTTGGAATGTGCTGTTCAAACTTTTGTTGTGTTTATGTGATCCATATATGTGGGGTTAGTGACTGCCTCCATTTTTGTTCTTGCACTCCTCCCATTCTGCCCTGGCTGATTTTAATTAGTTTAGTGCTGGTTCCTACCATCCCCAGATATATATGTAGGCTTAGTCCCAGTTCTGGGTGTATGTGCAGAGTAGGTCCCCACCTTACAGAGGTCGCCTTGTCGTGGCAGGTGGGCAAACACTTTTTGATCAAAATGTGCACTAAGAACCTCCCTATTTGTAAGTAGATTTAACAGTAATGCATATTTATTTATATTTAGCGGCTTAGGTGGCATTAGTGTTCGCAGTGTGCTGTCGCCATTTCTTTTTCTGCTGTATATATATATATATATATATATATATGTACACTACCGTTCAAAAGTTTAGGGTCACTTAGAATTTCCTTATTTTTGCAAGAAAAGCTGTTTTTTCAATGAAGATAACATTAAATTAATCAGAAATACACTCTATACATTGTTAATGTGCTAAATTACAATTCTAGCTGCAAACGTCTGGTTTTTAATGCAATATCTACATAGGTGTATAGAGGCCCATTTCCAGCAGCCATCACTCCAGTGTTCTAATGATACATTGTGTTTGCTAACTGTGTTAGAAGGCTAATGGATGATTAGAAAACACTTGAAAACCCTTGTGCAATTATGTTAGCACAGTTTAGAGGAGCTATAAAACTGACCTTCCTTTGAGCTAGTTGAGAATCTGGAGCATTACATTTGTGGGTTTGATTAAACTCTCAAAATGGCTAGAAAAAGAGAGCTTTCATGTGAAACTCGACAGTCTATTCTTGTTCTTAGAAATGAAGGCTATTCCATGCGAGAAATTTCCAAGAAACTGAAGATTTCCTACAACGGTGTGTACTACTCCCATCAGAGGACAGCACACACAGGCTCTAACCAGAGTAGAAAGAGAAGTGGGAGGCCCCGCTGCACAACTGAGCAACAAAACAAGTACATTAGAGTCTCTAGTTTGAGAAATAGACGCCTCACAGGTCCTCAACTGGCAGCTTCATTAAATAGTACCCGCAAAACGCCAGTGTCAACGTCTACAGTGAAGAGGCGACTCCGGGATGCTGGCCTTCAGGGCAGAGTGGCAAAGAAAAAGCCATATCTGAGACTGGCTAATAAAATTAAAATATTAATATGGGCAAAAGCACACAGACATTGGACAGAGGAAGATTGGAAAAAAGTGTTATGGACAGACGAATCGAAGTTTGAGGTGTTTGGATCACACAGAAGAACATTTGTGAGACACAGAACAACTGAAAAGATGCTGGAAGAGTGCCTGACGCCCTCTGTCAAGCATGGTGGAGGTAATGTGATGGTCTGGGGTTGATTTGGTGCTGGTAAAGTGGGAGATTTGTACAAGGTAATAGGGATTTTGAATAAGGAAGACTATCACTCCATTTCGCAACGCCATGCCATACCCTGTGGACAGCGCTTGATTGGAGCCAATTTCATCCTACAGCAGGACAATGACCCAAAGCACATCTCCAAATTATGCAAGAACTATTTAGGGAAGAAGCAGGCAGCTGGTATTCTATCTGTAATGGAGTGGCCAGCGCAGTCACCAGATTTCAACCCCATAGAGCTGTTGTGGGAGCAGCTTGACCGTATGGTACGCAAGAAGTGCCCATCAAGCCAATCCAACTTGTGGGAGGGGCTTCTGGAAGCATGGGGTGAAATTTCTCCCGATTACCCCAGCAAATTAACAGCTAGAATGCCAAAGGTCTGCAATGCTGTAATTGCTGCAAATGGAGCATTCCAAGACGAAAGCAAAGTTTGAAGAAGAAAATTATTATTTCAAATAAAAATCATTATTTCTAACCTTGTCAATGTCTTGACTATATTTTCTAGTCATTTTGCAACTCATTTGATAAATATAAGTGTGAGTTTTCATGGAAAACACAAAATTGTCTGGGTGACCCCAAACTTTTGAACGGTAGTGTATATATATATAAAATTATCTTTTCATTACTCCCATGTGCTGACAGAAAAATGACATAAGCTGCATATATGAGGCATTGTATAACCAGTAAAGGTAAGCTGCTCACTATGTTTATTTAAAATACCTATTATACAGCATATAAATTGGTTCACATTGACAAACATGTTAGTAAATAAATCCACCACTTATTTCCAGGAGAGTGTAAGGAAGAGTCTTATTATAACATCCCCTGTTTTCTAGGGCAGCAAGGGTTTTAAAGGGGTTTTCCAGCCTCAGCAAGTGCTGACATGTTGCTAGAATATTTCCTCGATTGCTAATCATGGGATCTGACTGATAGGACTCCCATCGATTGGTAGAATGAAGGGGCTATGGTGTGACTGCAGGGAATTTCACCAATCTGGAGAACAAAGGGTTTAAGGCTCCTTCAGCATTTTTTCCTGCACAGTGCCATAGCCGTCCAGACACTGTGCAGGTCCTGCAACTCAACCCAATTCATTTAAATGATCCTGAGTTGCACTTCTCTGCACTGGACGGGAGTGACAGTGTGCAAAGAAAAAGTTGAAGGGGCCTCGACCCTTCGTTCTCAAGATTGGTGTGGTTCCCTCCAGTCAGACCCCCATGATCAGCAACTAATGCCATATCCTAGCGATATGCCATCACTTGTTATGGTTAAGACAATAACTCCAAAAACACCTGTGCTAAAGGCTGTTTGCATTAAGGATTCCTTATTATGTGCTCTATTAGGGCATAAAGATGTCACATAAAGGGGTCCCCCATTTGGACCCCTGTCTATTAGCCAGAGCAGAGACAGCGACTGCATAGGGCAGTCCTTGCTCTGGAGGAATATTGATTTTTATAGGTGCCATCTAATGCTACATTTCTCAAGCAGCATCGCTGCAGGTGAGTTGAAGACTAGATGGCCTTGTGGGTATACAAAACTTTGATCACCCATCCTTGCTTCATGGGAGTGCTTCTTGCTTCTTTTGAGGTGCACGGAGGAACAACAGTTCATTAGACCGTCTGCCTGGTAAGTAGAAAAACTTTCAAGAAGGTAATCCGGCACAAACTCTATATATCCATTGCTATTTTTAAACTTCTGATAGGATAAAGATTTATTTCTATCCTTGAGTGCTGGATTACCTTCTTGATAGTTGGCCCTTTTCCTTAGAGATAACAGTGGGGCAAGGGGCATAACTAGAATTCATAGGGCCCCCATAGTAAAATTAGATGGGCCCCCACCACCTAGTGACAGTAAACTGTAACAGCAGCCTAAGTAGCAAAAATTAAAGGTACAGTATGGATAATATCCCCATATATCATAGAACCCACATAGTAGTGCTAGATAGCAGAAAGCCAACAACTTGTTATTCTCTACAAAAGGGAACACTGTTCTTACACCTGAGTGGGCCCCCAAAATCTCTGGGTCCTTTAGCAGCTGCTCTGGCTGCTACGGCTACAGTTATGCCCATGAGTAAGGCCCTTTTGTCCGATACCCTTCAGGGACTACCTTAATGCTCAGTGTTTATACATGCAACTTTCATTAGATTTTCCTGTAATTATCTTGGAGAAAATATCAAGGAGAAATACATTGGTTGCTTTGTTTTATTTTTAGCATACTGATCATGTATGATTGCTCTTATAGTCCTCTTACCATTACAATTAATGTTGGAAGCTCCCACAATTCCATGAGCTTCAGTGCTCCTCTATCTGATAAGGAGTTATATCACTGCTTATCCTACACCCAGCATCAGGGTTGAAGACCAGAAATGATTGAGTTCAATATTAAAAAAATTCACTTCAATATTTCCTTTTTTTCTGTTATAGGGTTAAATGCTCTTTTCAAGAAACTTGCATCGTATCATTATTACGTACCAAGTGTTGGCAGCAGTAACACATATCAGACTTTTGTGGCAGAAAACCTTTTAACACCATCAAGAAACGTGAACTTACTCCTAAGTAGCTACCATGGTCACTCCAGTTAGATGAGACCACCGGTTTCAGACTGCTAGGAGTAAGCCTTCCCCTAGGTGGCACTATACAGCTGCCATATCAATCTAACTTATTTCATGTTGGCAGCTGGGTGAAATGCAGAATACAGAGAGAGGTATGCCTATTTCAGTTTAGTCAATTTTGCTTTCATGTACTATTCCATTATTTTAACATGTAATGCATAGCAAGGCTACTGATGGCGTGCAATAATTTAATTGATTTTAATACCATCGCTGATTTAAAATCCATTAAAGGAGAACTTGGGCAGAGAGACATAAAGTCATGTACACCCACCCGTCCCTCATGCTCCCACTCTCACACTGTCTATTACAATCCGTGCTGCAGACTGACTGTTATATCCCCTTTCAGGTACGAGGTACCAGTGTTATATGCACTATCCTACTGTAGTACTTCCCTACTGTAGTAAATTGCACTTCCAGATGTCAACAGGAACTCAGAGATCCAGACATGTCATGCAGTCTGCTGGTTTGCCAAAAAATACAAACAATATTTCCAAGTTGTATCGAGCCATGAAACTGTGGGGCCATACTGTATCTCCATATGCCATATTTTGCTACGAGCGGTGGATGTCTCCAACATATAGTGCTGCACATAGCTCCATATAGTGGTACAAGGAGTGCCTACGGCTACATAGTAGAGAGCGGCAGGGACTCTGTGTGCCACATATAGCCTCCTGCACAGGGCTTTGTTCTGAGCCCATACTGTGGTTCCTGTGGGCACTCCATGTGCCACCCTATCGTGCCTTGGCGAATGGCGAGGTACCGTATCTCCCACTGTAATAGAGCATGCAATGGAGCATGCCACATTTTTTGGTTTGATGATAAATCAGTCATGTGCATGAGTTCGCGATGGAAGCAGATTAGACTCAATTGGAATTTTGTAGCCATAGTAAAAAGAAAATGTACAGAAAAACCCTGTTGTAATCATAGATCTATAAGCTGCTTCATTTCAGTACTACAGTGACTGCCCATCCCCCATCATTGCAGACCACTGACTGCTGTTTATAGTACTCTGTGGTTTGCTACTAAGACAGTGCATGCAGATAGTTTGCTTCTTGTACTGAGCTTTTTCTGCAATTAACGACTATGTACACCTTAGTACACCAATCAGTGTGATTGGTGCAACTTTCTAAATACTTTCTATTAAAAATTATTCTTACTTTTTGAGATACAGCTGCTTTGTATTCTGTATACAGAGCAGCTGTATCTAGCGCTGAAACCTGTATCTGTCAGGTTCAGTGTCAGTGGGTCCTTCGTGTCTCTGATACGCAGGATCGAGCAGTTATCGATCACATGTAAGTTCATAACTTAGATGTGATCGATAATAGGTGGATCCTGCGTGTCAGAGACATGCACGACCCCCTGACACTGAACCGGTCATTCCCGCTGATCTGACTAAATACAGCTGCTCGGTATACAGGATACAAAGCAGCCATAAAAAAGTCAGAGCACTGAGGTCCCCACCGATAGCTAATACGATGCAGTAGAATCTCTTGGGTGAGCGCTGAGCCGCTGCGTTCCTGATCGGCTTTTTCTTGGAGTGGTGTACGAGCTCAATAGAAAGTATATGAGCCCAATACAGAGATATAAACAAACTAAAGGAGATGCAACAGTTTTTTCTTAATACCTTTTGAATCGACTTCTGGCTTTGGCTAAAAAAAAAAACCTGAGCCAAAAACTGCATCAAAACTGTATTTATGATCCTGGCCTTAAGATTCTTTAGAAATGCTATTGTTTTCATAGGTTAGGAAATTTCCTATGGCAGCATCTATTGCACAGCCTGTCAACTCCTATGACAGAACTTGGTGTGGTGCTATTTGCCAATTTGCATTATTACTTATATTGTAGAATATGATACCTTTTACTATGATTTTTTTTTCTTTGCATTAATCTTAGAAACACAACATCTGTCCCTAATGGTGCTGTAGCCCTATAGTTTTTGGTGCAGTGTTTGACACACATTTTTTGGAGACACAGCCAGAAGAGAATCCAAACGAAAGAAAACGTATAAAGGAAGGACTGCTATGTCTACTCTCTTTTTGTATCCACTCCTGTGTTTGGCTCAAAAAACTGCATTAAAAACTGCACCAAATCTGTAGAGCTTTTCCATTCTCCTACTATTTGCGTTGCGTGCCATCACTACTACTGACCTGCTTGCCAAATACACTTGCCTTCTCCAAAAACATGCCCTACATAATATATTACTCCCGCTACTCTATTCTAGTTTTACCCGTTATAATAGAGCTCAATTCATTAAAAAACAATTACAGAAAAAGGTAGAATAAAAAGTCAACAAAATAACTCGTTCATTAGATAAAGTGTATGCGTATTAGGGAAAAGTTACAAATTCTTCAACCAATTTCCAATTTCAGCAAATAAAGCTTACTCAAAGTATAATGAGAATTTCTGCAATTTTTAAATTTACTTTGTGTATCAATTCTTCATTATTTACAATATCTCTGCTTGTTGGCATTGAATGGTAACCTCTATTGATTACATCCAGAGGTTGACAATCTATCTTGGTCATTAAATGGCTAAACAGGTAAACGGTTCATTACAGTTTCTCTGTTCTCATAAGGATACCTGCAACCGTGTCACATGAACAGGAGATATTTTCATCTTCTAAGCAATGACTACAGAGATTTTGAAAATGGTGAATTAATATGGAAAGTATATTAGAAAATGCTATAACTTTTCATCAAACAGTGCAGACATTTTACTTGCTAAAGCCTGAATACCCCTTTAGGATTAAATATATATAGGCATGAGTCAATGTGTATCAAGATACACTTCATAATATACTCCCTATTTAAAAAAAAATGGATATAAAAATATACTACAGACTCCTATAAATATGTACACCTTTGATATCGGTTGTTTTTTTTTTTATAAAAAATTGTGCATCAGTGTGATTGGTGCAACTTCCTAAATACACTTTATTAAAAATTATTTAACTTTTTGAGATACTGCTGCTTTGTATCCTATATACAGAGCATCTGTATCTTACACTGAGACCTGAATCCGTCAGGTCAGCGGGACTGACGGATTCAGTGACAGCGGTGGATCCTGACACGCAGGATCCACCTGTGATCAATCACATCTACTTTAAGTTATGAACTTAGATGTGATCGTTAACGGCTCAATTCTGCGTCACGCAGGACCCGCTGACACTGAACCCGTCAGTCCCACGGACCTGACGGATTCAGGTATTATTGGGTCTTTTTATATTAAAAAACAAAACGTTATCATAGGTCTACATAGCCTTTAAGGTTTCTACAAGGTTTCAGGAAAGCTAAACTAATATGACTATATCTAAGATTATATTCAAAATACTACAACGTTTCCCCATTAGAGGCAATGTCAACAGAAAATACAGATACAATGGTTCTTTAACCCGTTAGTGACCGGCCCATCGTGCCATAGACTTTTTACGTCGCGGCATCGGAGTAAGTAAACAAAGCAGGGAGCTGTCAAATCTCCCTGCTCTCAGCTGCCAGAGGCAGCTGAGGGCTGGGAGCGTCCCTGCTCTGCCGTGTGAAATCGATATTAGTATCGATCTCACCCGTTTAACCCCTCAGATGCGGTGCACAATAGCGTGCACCGCATCTGAGTGGTTTTGGAGAGAGGGAGGGAGCTCCCTCTCTCTCCCACCGACACCCGGCGATACGATCGCCAAGTGTCTGTGTCTCCAATGGCAGCTGGGGGTCTAATAAAGGCCCCCAGGTCTGCCTGGAGTGAATGCCTGCTAGATCATGCCGCAGGCATGACCTAGCAGATGCCTGTCATACACTGCAATACAAAAGTATTGCAGTGTATTATAAATGCGATCGCAGAATCGCATATTATAGTCCCCTAGTGGAACTAGTAAAAAAGTGAAAAAAAAGTTTAATAAAGTTAATTTTAAAAAAAATGTGAAAAAAAATGAAAAACCCAGCTTTTCCCCTTACAAACTGCTTTACTATTAAAAAAACAAAATAAAGTTAAAAAGTTACACATATTTGGTATCGCCGTGTCCGTAACGACCCCGACTATAAATCTATTACATTATTTAACCCGCACGGTGATTGCCGTAAAAAATGTAATAAAAAACTATGGAAAAATTGATGTTTTCTGTGAATACTGACTTTAAAAAAATGTGATAAAAAGTGATCAAAAAGTCGCATCTACTCCAAAATGGTACCAATAAAAACTACAAGTCTTCCCGCAAAAAAAAAGCCCTCATACAACCGCATCGGCGAAAAAATAAAAACTTTACGGCTCTTCAAATATGGAGACACAAAAACAAATAATTTTGAAAAAAAAGCGTATTTACTGTGTAAAAGTAGTAAAACATACAAAAACGATACAAATTTGGTATCGTTGCAATCGTAACAACCCGCTGAATAAAGTTATTGTGTTATTTATATTACACGGTAAACGGCGTAGATTTAAGACGCGAAAAAGTGTGGCGAAATTTCAGGTTTTTTTCTATTTCCCCCCAAATAAAAGTTAATAAAAGTTAATCAATAAATAATGTGTCCCCCAAAATGGTGCTATTAAAAAATACAACTTGTCCCGCAAAAAACAAGACCTTATACAGCTATGTCGACGCAAAAATAAAAAGGTTATAGCACTTGGAATGCGACGATGGAAAAACTTAAAAAATGGCTGGGTCATTAAGGTCTAAAATAGGCTGGTCATTAAGGGGTTAAACATGTTTTACCATCCATTATATATTATATTTACCCATCACCCCAGACTGCAGGAACAGGTAAGGTAGCAGATGGATCCAGGGGACTGACATCCTGCCAAGGTGGGACCCTGTATTGGGAGTAATAAGAAATACAGGGTTTATTATTTAGCACAGCACAAAAGAGTGAGATATGGCATATCATGTCATTGCACTTACACAGTATTCAGGATCAGTCTTACAAGTCAGCGCTCTCCTCGTCTTTGTCATAACCCGACCGTTCTCAGTATGAGTCATTTAACCTTATTGCTGGTTATTTTAACTGAATTGTCTTCCCATAAGTATGACATAAAACCTAATCCAAATATGCATTTCATCTCCGCCAGACTCTTCAGCACTTTGTGTCCTGTCTCACAATCATATTTCAGAGTTCTCTACTGTCAGACAAACTTGCCTCCCTCTGCGTGCATCTGTTCTTAGCTTTTTTTATTTATTGTTCTTATCACAACTCATCTATACTGTATCATTACCCCATCTACCTCATATAGACAATTAAAGAGATACTGCGGGCAACAAGCAAAATTCAGTTTTCCATGCAGTTCATGATGTTTATCACATAAGTCTTACCATTGTCTTGCCCTACCATTTTGGAGATTCACTTGGGTGATCAGCTTGCCCCAACACTTTCTAAGCAGCCCTGATAGCAGCATCTTAGCCTATATAATAAATACACACACCTGTATGTAAGCAGGACCAGTTTTAAAGGATGGCAAACTGGGCAATTGTCCAGGGCCCCCATTTCCTAGTGGGCCCCACAAGAGCGACCTGACTTGACCATTGATCTTTTCACTGCCCTAAATCAGCATTGACCCCTTCACTACCCTACACAACGAGCAATGTCACGATTAATCACTGCACCACTGTAGGACACCAGGCATTGTCATACAGATGTTGCAGTCCTTATCTTGACTGATAACTTGTTGCAGCGTGATACTTTCTATTAAGCCATTGAAAAGCTATTGAAAATTTCAAGTTAAAGTTTCTTGCTACTGTGTATTTAATGCAATAAAAGTCAAGTTAAAGATTGCTACATCTGTATTTAAACCCCTTACCCCTTGGTGGTATTATATGGGAAATGTATAGCATTATTATGTCTGCTTTGTAAAGCAGTACTATGACGATACTATATATTATTTCTGCACTATATGGTGGTATTATGTTGTCTGTATTAACAGTATTATGTGGACATCATATGACAGCTAAATATATACAGTATATATGTAGCTGTATAACTAAACTGTCTAAAAAGGGTGAGTTCGTGCCCTATTTAGCTTGTTTCCCAGCACCCCACTTTCTGTAAAACCAGCACTGTATATAGGGTATATTTCTTATACTGGTTACGGGGCTGCATGACATTCAGCCTGCTTTTAGCATTGATCCAGCATTCCAGGCAAAACAAAATGCTTTAATTTTCCCCTAGGGTCTCTTTAACATTCTCAAATATTAACATAATCAATGATTTTCAAATAACACCCACCCACATATATATATATATATATATATATATATATATATACACACACACACACACACACACACACACACCACACACACACACACACACACACACACACACACACACACACATACATATACATATAGGTTATGTACCTTTACCCTTCAAACCATTCAGAACTTTCTTCCAGTACTTCCAATAAGTTTTAAGAACCATTCGGTTTTCTTACCAGATCTTATTGTATAACTTGCTGTATGATTTTCAGTCTGCTCCTGCCCAGTTCAGTTCTGTCCCCTCACGCGGGACCTCGGTTATAAATGTCACAGTTTCACCTTACCATTTGTGACAGGAAATTGTGGGGAGGAGGAGCAGAGCGCTTTTATGTGTTTTGCTGTCAGGTTGAGTAGGAGTTCTGGTTTGCATCTGTGTGTAGAAAATAATTGAGTATTATAAGTATAAGTATTGAAAAATCAAAACCAAGAAAGTGGATCGATGTTCACATCTTTCTACATGACCTGGAGCCTAATAGAACGCAACCAGCAGAAGGCTATAGATGGTTCTTGAACAAAGACAGATCTGAAAACTTACCAATCAGGTTTACACATCACAATACTTTAACAAAGAAGCCACGATCACCAAATAGCTGCAAATATCTACAACAAGCCTTTGGTTTGCAAAATTAGGTGGCCTATAAGAATGATATTTGGCCACCCAGGTCTCTACAATTTAGATGGGGATTCGTTTCCTCACACTCAAGGAATTGCTGTAAATTTCACTCATGTTTTGCAACTGTCATTCGGAACCTACCGTAACAGTCAATCATCTATGATGGATTACTCAGCAATGAGTAATTACCAAAGTAGTGTAACCCTTATCACAAGATGTATAGATATAGCTTGCAACACAAAGCTGTCAGGTGCCTTTCTAGACAATGTCTCGCAATTCTGGAGGAGAAACAAATCTTCAAATGTTAGCTCTTGACAAAGGAATTATGGATAGGGATTTGTGAGTTAATTAAAGGATAACTAAACCTTCAAAAAAAATGTTTGACATGTGAAAAGTTTTGATTGGTGGGAGTCCAAGCACTGAGACCCCATCTGATCGCTAAAACGAAGCGTCAGAAATGCTCGGGTAAATAATGTGCTGGTTTCTGATTGTATTTCCTCGGAGCGGGGTACGGGCTCAATAGAACGTCTATGAGCCCATACACCACTCGCTCGGCTTTTTGAGCGGTGGGGGTCACAGATTGGGCCCACACTGATCAATACTTCTGACATGTCCCACATCTGATAGACATAAAATAAGTGTGTTCATGATACGGATATTGATGAGTTATTTCAGACTCAATAACTAATTTCATGAACATGATGGTCATATATTAAGTAGGGTACAGATATGTTTATTCGTCACAATAGTAGCTAATCGGATACATTCTATCATTGTTGATCTTTTTAATGTGGATTTCTTATGTGCTACTTCACAATAAAGTTGCATTTCCTTGCACTGATATTTGGCTTTGCATACATCTGTGGGTCAGTAATACTTTTGGGTAGTAGAAAATGATGGCCTTATTATGGTCTTTATCTGTTTAGATACAAATGTAATGCAAATGTTGTTCAAACAAAACACAGGAGCTTTAGGTTATGTTCACACAGGCAGATACGCTGCGTAAAAGTGCACAGCGTATCTGCCCTGGTCCCTGCCTGGAATTCCGGACGAAAAACCGCACCAAATTGTGGTTCAGTTTTTTGGCCGGCATGTCTGCTGCGGAAAACAGCAAGTAAGTAACAAGATAGACACAAACCTATCAAGTTTAACGTACAGTATAACCCTATAGTATTGAAAACAAAACAACCAATTCCCTGATATTAGGGGAAAAATGTATTCCTGACTCTGATACAGCAATCAGAATATATCGTTGGATTTATCACCCATGTTCAGGAATCTGGTATACAACATCCTAACACAGAGAAGTATATAACGTCACTGTAGTATAGTGAAAAAAAATAAAAATCCTCGGCTGATGGTAAAACCTTCCTTTATTCATAAGTAGGGGATGCACCAATGCCATGATTAGAGGCAAAAGATCATTTGATATATCTGTTTACTTTAAATTCATATATTTTAGTACATAGAATTTAGGTTCTCTCTAATAAGTCGTCTTTTTTTCCAAGCTAAATAACCCCAAGTTTGAGCATTTTTTTTTAGTGCTGCAGTCCATTCAATTCCTTGACACTTTAAAACCTACCTCTTCTTATCCTTCAGGACTAAACAAGTTTTTTATTTTTCATCTTGCCATTCCGGAATTTTACGTTTTTTATTTTTGTAGCAGCTTAGGGAGTCTTACTTTTAAATTTGACCTTATATTTATGCCATTTAGGTAAATTTATATGTTAGCATTTCATCTTTATACTAATTTAATTTTAGAGGGGCATGCAAAGAATTATTTATTTTCCAAGTTTCTTTTTTGTTTCCTAATGAGATTCTTTGCTGACCTAAAATGAGTTTATATATTTATAATTACACGATGCTACGGTTATGTGGATAGCAAATATGTGTGGGTTATGTTATTTTTTATTAGTTCTCCGATATAAAATAAATTTTTGTTTTGTGTCATTTTTTTTAAACTTTATTTTTTATTACAATACTTATATATATACAGTATATAAGGCAAAAAGAAAGCAGCACTTCTCCAGTGAGTCCATTAACTTAAACAGCAAAAAAATAGAGGCAGCACTCCAAGTTAGTGAATAAAAAAGTGGTGCGTTTTATTCACCCCAGCAATGTTTCGATCCACCTCAGTGGGATCTTAATACAGAAATGTGTGGCTTACAGAGATGGGTCTAAACACCCCTATAATACAGTGAATTTACTCAATAATTAACATAAATTAACTATTCAAGGAAATCGTCATGTACAAAACATTGTACTAGTTCATGTGCAATATATGTAAACAGCATATTAATCATACATTTCATTTGTGAGTGAAAAGTTCTTTTCCAAACAGTATTATCCCCTTCAGGACTGAGACTGTTTTGGTCTTGAGGACAAAGCCGTTTTTTTCAAATGTGACATGTGTTACCTTTTGTAGTAATAACTTGGGAATGCTTTTACCTATCCAAGTGATTCTGGGATTGTTTTCTCGTGACATATTGTATTTTATGTTAGTAAAAAAATTTGGACGATAAATTCAATATTTATGTGTGAAAAACACCAAAATTTGGAGAAAATTTGAAAAAATTAGCATTTTTCTAAAATTAAATGTATGTGCTTGTGAGGCAGACAGTAATACCACACAAATTAGTTACTATTTCATATATCCCATATGTGTACTTTGTTTGCATCGTTTTTTGAACATTCTTTTATTTTTCCAGGACTAGAGATGAGCGAACTTTTCAAAAGTTCGATTCGGCTAGTTCGCCGAATTTCACAAAAAAGTTCGATTCGGACCGAACTAGTTCGGACCGAACCTGTCACTTCCGTGCGCCGAGCATGCTACTGTCCAGGGTGCTGATAGAGTTAATGGGCTGCACTAACTCTTTCAGCAACCTTGACAGTACATGCTCGGCGCGCGGAAAATAAAGTTTTAATGTAATAAAAAAATAAAAATAATATGTTCGTACTTACTTTCCTCCTGTCCGGCCTCCAGCGATGACATTTCATCCCTTTCGCCGCTGCAGCCAATCACAGGCTGTAGTGGCGGTCACGCACGTCAGGATGACGCTTCATCCCACGTGACCGCCTCTGCAGCCAATCACAGGCTGCAGCGGCGACATGGATGAAACGTCATCGCTGGAGGCCGGACAGGAGGAAAGTAAGTATGAACGTATTATTTATTTTTTTTGGCATGTATTTATGTTGTCATGTATGTATGTATGTATGTATATATGTGCATGTATGTTGGCATGTATGTATATATGTGCATGTGTGTATGTATATTTGCATGTATATATTTGCATGTATGTATGTTTGCATGTATGTATGTTTGCATGAATGTATGTTTGTATGTATGTATGTATGTTTGCATGTATGTATGTTTGCATGAATGTATGTTTGCATGTATGTATGTTGGCATGTATGTATGTTGTCATGTATGTATGTATATATGTGCATGTATGTTTGCATGTATGTTGGCATGAATGTATATATGTGCATGTTTGTATGTATATTTGCATGTATATATTTGCATGTATGTATGTATGTATGTTTGCATGAATGTATGTATGTATGTATGTATGTATGTATGTATGTATGTATGTATATATGTGCATGTGTGTATGTATATTTGCATGTATATATTTGCATGTATGTATGTTTGCATGTATGTATGTTTGCATGAATGTATGTTTGTATGTATGTATGTATGTATGTTTGCATGTGTGTATGTTTGCATGTATGTATGTTTGCATGTATGTATGTTGTCATGTATGTATGTATGTTGTCATGTATGTATGTATGTATGTTGTCATGTATGTATGTATATATGTGCATGTATGTTTGCATGTATGTTGGCATGAATGTATATATGTGCATGTGTGTATGTATATTTGCATGTATATATTTGCATGTATGTATGTATGTATGTTTGCATTTATGTATGTTTGCATGAATGTATGTTTGCATGTATGTATGTATGTATGTATGTATGTTGTCATGTATGTATGTTGTCATGTATGTATGTATATATGTGCATGTATGTTTGCATGTATATTGGCATGTATGTATATATGTGCATGTTTGTATGTATATATTTGCATGTATGTATGTTTGCATGTATGTATGTATGTATGTTGTCATGTATGTATGTATGTTTGCATGTATGTTTATATATATATGTGCCTGTATGTAATTATGTTTGCATGTATGTTGTCATGTATGTATGTTGTCATGTATGTATGTATGTATGTATGTATGTTGTCATGTATGTATGTATATATGTGCATGTATGTTTGCATGTATTTTGGCATGAATGTATATATGTGCATGTGTGTATGTATATTTGCATGTATATATTTGCATGTATGTATGTATGTATGTTTGCATGAATGTATGTTTGCATGTATGTATGTATGTATGTATGTATGTATGTATGTATGTTTGCATTTATGTATGTTTGCATGTATGTATGTATGTTTGCATGTATGTATGTATGTTGTCATGTATGTATGTATATATATATGTGCATGTATGTTGGCATGTATGTATATATGTGCATGTTTGTATGCATATTTGCATGTTTATATTTGCATGTATGTATGTATGTATGTTTGCATTTATGTATGTTTGCATGAATGTATGTTTGCATGTATGTATGTATGTATGTTGTCATGTATGTATGTTGTCATGTATGTATGTATATATGTGCATGTATGTTTGTATGTATGTTGGCATGTATGTATATATGTGCATGTTTGTATGTATATTTGCATGTATATATTTGCATGTATGTATGTATGTTTGCATGTATGTATGTATGTATGTATGTTGTCATGTATGTATGTATGTTTGCATGTTTTTATTTTTGCATGTATGTTTGCATGTATGTTTATATATATGTGCATGTATGTAATTATGTTTGCATGTATTTATGTTTGCATGTATATTTGTGCATGCTTGTATATATGTATGTATGTATCTTTGCATGTTTGTTTGTATGTATGTATGTTTTCATGTGTGTGTGTATGCATGTATGTATGATAGTTTGCATGTATGTATGTATATATGTGTGTATGTTTGCATGTATATATGTGCATGCTTGTATGTTTGTATATATGTATGTATGTATGTTTGTATATATGTATGTATGTATGTTTGCATGTATGTTTGTTTGTATATATGTCTGTATGGCCATGTATGATACTGTCTGCTGGCGCCCTGTATCTAAGTCAACTTCGCGGCAGGCTTCTATACATGGTATAACAGTCAGTATCACACATTAAACTGAATCTAAGCCTACGACATGTTTTATTTCATTTTATTTTTTTTTTACAGGTTTGGTGTTTGGACTACGTCGGTTTCGAGGACTACTTTGATGACGGTTTTTTTTTCTACAATAAAATGGTTAATGAGGGTTGTGTTGGGGGTGCTTTATTTCAATAAAATATTTTATCTATATCTTTATCTTTTTCTTTTCAAATTTTATTACTACCACTTTAGTAATGGCCGCTGTCTGAGTGACAACATCCATTACTAAGGCGAGGCTTAGTGTTAGCCGGTGCAGAGGCTAACACTAACCACCATTATTACCCCGGTACCCACCACCACCAGGGGTGCCGGCAAGAGCCACGTACGATCCAGTACCCGACCATCTGTTGTGATGGTCGGGCTCTGGGGCGGCCGCAGGCTGGTATTATGAGGCTGGGAAGGGCCAAAAACAGTGGACCTTCCCACCCTTGTAATGCTAGGCTGCTGCTGCTGTGTTGTATCTGGCTGGTTATAAAAGTGGGGGGGACCCCACGTCATTTTTTTTAATTATTTATTTATTTTTCATTTGTTTTAAAAAAGACATGGGGTTCCACCCAATTTATCATAACCAGCCACATACAACACAGTGTTATTAGCCTGGGAATGGACAAAACCAGTGGCCCTTCCCACCCATGTAATGCCAGACTGCTGCGGCCTTGTATATGGCTGTTATTAAAAATGTGGGGGACCCAACGTCTATTGTTAAATTTGCTAAATTAAAAAAAAAAAACGACGTGGGGTCCCCCCCACTTTTATAACCATCCCGATACAACACAGCAGCAGCAGCAGCCTAGCATTACAAGGGTGGGAAGGTCCACTGTTTTTGGCCCTTCCCAGCCTCATAATACCAGCCTACGGCCGCCCCAGTACCCGACCATCACAACAGATGGTCGGGTACTGGATCGTACCAAGCTCTTCCCGGCACCCCTGGTGGTGGTGGGTACCGGGGTAATAATGGGTGGTTAGTGCTAGCCTCTGCATCGGCTAACACTAAGTACCGCCTTAATAATGGACGCTGTCAATCAGCCAACTGCCATTATCCAGGCACTAATAAAGTTTAAAAAAAAAACACAAAGACAATTCTTTTTTATTGAAATAAGAAATCCCCAACAAAACCCTCGTTAACCATTTTATTAAAATTTGAAAAAACGTAGATCTACACAGTAGTCCATCGAATCGAAGATATAGTCCAATCGGTACATCAAAATTTGCAGCAACATAAAAAAACAGTTATCAATGTGAACAATACCAATACTTCTACTCACCTACACACATATACACACACACACAAACAAACAACCATACACAAACACACACATATACACAAACACACATATACACAAATACACACATATAAACAAACACACCCGTATATACACAAACACACACACATAAACACACACCCATATACACACATATACACAAACACACACATATACAAAAACACACACACACACAAACATCTACACACAAACATATACACAAATACACCCATATATACACACACATATACACAAACACATATACACAAACACACCCATATATACACAAACACACACATAAACACACATATACACAAACCCACACACACAAACATCTAAACACAAACATATACACATACACCCATATATACACACACATATACACAAACATATACACAAACACATATACACAAACACACCCATATATACACAAACACACATATACACAAACACACATATAAAAACAAAAACAGACAAAGACACATACCCAAACACACACACTGTTTCTTTTAAATGCTGCTGGGGAACCCGCTCGATCCACTATATAAGGCTGCGCTATAGTGCAGCATTTAAAAGAAACAGGATCCTGACCTGTCCATAGAGTTTAAGGCAGCACAGAGTATTTCAGGAGATGAGCGTGCAGATTCAGTGCTGCTGTGAACTCTGCTCTTACCATTACATAGCTCTCAGTCTGTTACCTCTCCTCCACTCCTGTCCTCAAGAACACCTTCACATGATTGGCAAGTCACCACGTAATGGTAAGAGCAGAGTTCACAGCAGCACAGAGTATTTCAGGAGATGAGCGTGCGGATCTTGTGCGGGGTGGTGACTTGCCAATCATGTGAAGGTGTTATTGAGGACAGGAGTGGAGGAGAGGTAACAGACTGAGCTACGTAATGGTAAGAGCAGAGTTCACAACAGCACAGAATCTGCACGCTCCTCTCCTGAAATATTCTGTGCTGCTGTGAACTCTGCTCTTACCATTATGTAGCTCTCAGTCTGTTACCTCTCCTCCACTCCTGTCCTCAAGAACACCTTCACATGATTGGCAAGTCACCACGTAATGGTAAGAGCAGAGTTCACAGCAGCACAGAGTATTTCAGGAGATGAGCGTGCGGATCTTGTGCGGGGTGGTGACTTGCCAATCATGTGAAGGTGTTATTGAGGACAGGAGTGGAGGAGAGGTAACAGACTGAGCTACGTAATGGTAAGAGCAGAGTTCACAACAGCACAGAATCTGCACGCTCCTCTCCTGAAATATTCTGTGCTGCTGTGAACTCTGCTCTTACCATTATGTAGCTCTCAGTCTGTTACCTCTCCTCCACTCCTGTCCTCAAGAACACCTTCACATGATTGGCAAGTCACCACGTAATGGTAAGAGCAGAGTTCACAGCAGCACAGAGTATTTCAGGAGATGAGCGTGCAGATCTTTTGCGGGGTGGTGACTTGCCAATCATGTGAAGGTGTTATTGAGGACAGGAGTGGAGGAGAGGTAACAGACTGAGCTACGTAATGGTAAGAGCAGAGTTCACAGCAGCACAGAATCTGCATGCTCCTCTCCTGAAATATTCTGTGCTGCTGTGAACTCTGCTCTTACCGTTACGTAGCTCTCAGTCTGTTACCTCTCCTCCACTCCTGTCCTCAAGAACACCTTCACATGATTGGCAAGTCACCACCGCGCACAAGATCCGCACGCTCATCTCCTGAAATACTCTGTGCTGCTGTGAACTCTGCTCTTACCGTTACGTGGTGACTTGCCAATCATGAAGGTGTTATTGAGGACAGTAGTGGAGGAGAGGTAACAGACTGAGAGCTACGTAATGGTAAGAGCAGAGTTCACAGCAGCACTGAATCTGCACGCTCATCTCCTGAAATACTCTGTGCTGCCTTAAACTCTGTGGACAGGTCAGGATCCTGTTTCTTTTAAATGCTGCACTGTAGCGCAGCCTTATATAGTGGATCGAGCGGGTTCCCTAGCAGCATTTAAAAGAAACAGGATCCTGACCTGTCCACAGAGTTTAAGGCAGCACAGAGTATTTCAGGAGATGAGCACGGCCGGCCACAGGCAGCCGGTCGTTTTTCCAAGCCGTGCTCCCATTATGCACACGACCGTAAAAACACCCGTTATTGCGGGTCGTAATTACGACCCGCAATAACGGGCTCATAGACTTCTGTTACCCACGGGTACCTTCCCGTTTTCTCACGGGAAGGTGCCCGTGCCGTTAAAAAAATAGAACATGTTCTATTTTTCTATTTTACGGGCCGTGCTGCTATAATTAGGGTATGTTCACACGACAGCGTCCGTAACGGCTGAAATTACGGGGATGTTTCCGCCTGAAAACATCCCCGTAATTTCAGCCGTAACGGCATGTGCAGGTGCTTGAACGCCGCGTCCATTACGGACGTAATTGGCGCTGCTATTCATTGGAGTCAATGAATAACGGCTCCACTTACGGCCAAAGAAGTGACCGGTCACTTCTTTGACGCGGGCGTCTATTTACGCGCCGTCATTTGACAGCGGCGCGTAAATATACGCCTCGTGTGAACAGACAAACGTCTGCCCATTGCTTTCAATGGGCAGATGTTTGTCAGCGCTATCGAGGCGCTATTTTCGGGCGTAATTCAGGGCAAAAATGCCCGAATTACGTCCGTAATTAGTGCGTGTGAACACACCCTTAGGGTATGTTCACACGCACTAATTACGGACGTAATTCGGGCGTTTTTGCCCCGAATTACGTCCGAAAATAGCGCCTCGATAGCGCTGACAATCATCTGTCCATTGAAAGCAAAGGGCAGACGTTTGTCTGTTCACACGAGGCGTATATTTACGCGCCGCTGTCAAATGACGGCGAGTAAATAGACGCCCGCGTCAAAGAAGTGACCTGTCACTTCTTTGGCCGTAATTGGAGCCGTTATTCATTGACTCCAATGAATAGCAGCGCCAATTACGTCCGTAATGGACGCGGCGTTCAAGCGCCTGCACATGCCGTAACGGCTGAAATTACGGGGATGTTTTCAGGCGGAAACATCCCCGCAATTTCAGCCGTAACGGACGCTGTCGTGTGAACATACCCTTATAATGACAGCACGGCTCGCAAAAGTGGCCGGCTGCCCGTGGCCGGCCGTGCTCGTAATTACGAGTCGTAATTACGAGCACGGCCCGTAAAATAAAAAAATAGAACATGTTCTATCTTTTTAACAGCACGGGTACCTTCCCGTGAGAAAACGGGAAGGTACCCGTGGCTAACAGTAGTCTATGGGCCCGCTATTTCGGGTCGTAATTACGACCCGTAATAACGGGTGTTTTTACGGTCGTGTGCATGAGGCCCCGTAATGACGGGTGGCTACATGTGTGCACCCGTCATTACGGCAGCGTTGCTAGGTGACATCAGTAAATAGTCACTCTCCAGGGTGCTGAAAGAGTTAACTGATCGGCAGTAACTGTTTCAGCACCCTGGACAGTGACTACCGATCACAATATAGAGTACCTGTAAAAAAAAAAAGACGTTCATACTTACCGGGAACTCCCTGCTTCCTCCAGTCCGGTCTCCTGGCCGTTGCCTTGGTGACGCGTCCCTCGCGACATCCGGCCCGACATTCCTTGATGACGATGCAGCCCATGTGAGCGCTGCAGCCAATCACGGGCTGCAGAGGCCTCTGCAGCCAATCACAGGCTGTGGAGGCCTCTGCAGCCAATCACAGGCTGCCGCGTCAGAAAAGAAGGTTGGACTGGAGGAAGAAGAGGGACTCGTCACCAAGACAACGACCAGGTACGTATGAAATGCTTTTTATTTTATTTTTAATCAGCAGCCTCTTTTCTCTATCAGTGATTGATAGAGATAAGTGGCTGCCGATTTGTATAATATTTTTGACCGGGTTCGGTCAAAACGGGTTCGGCCGAACCAGGTGAAGTTCGGATTCGCTGCAAACCGAACTTTTCCGGAAGTTCGGACTGAAACCGGGTTCGGTTGTCCCGGTTCGCTCATCTCTATCCAGGACGTTACAAGGCTTAGAACTTTAGCAGCAATTTCTCATATTTTCAAGAAAATTTCAAAAGCCCATTTTTTCAGGGACCAGTTCAGTTCGGAAGTGGCTTTGAGGGCCTTATATATTAGAAAGTTCCCATAAATCACCCAATTTTTAAAACTGCACCCTCTCAAAGTATCCAAAACCGCATTCAGAAAGTGTTTTAACCCCATAGGCGTTTCTCAGGAATTAAAGCAAATTGGAGGTGAAATTTACAAAATTTATTTATTTTTTTTGCCAAAAATCATTTGTAAAACAGTTATTTTTGTAACAGAAGGCTTTACATGAGAAATGCAACTCAATATTTATTGCCAAGATTGTGCAGTTTTTAGAAATATCCCACATGTGGCCCTAGTGTCCTAATGGACTAAAACACCGGCCTCAGAAGCAAAGGAGCACCTAGTGGATTTTGGGGCCTCCTTTTTTTTAAAATATATTTTAGGCACCATGTCAGGTTTGAAGAGGTCTTGTGGTGCCAAAAAATGAAAAAAAAAACAAAACAAAAGTGACCCCATTTTGGAAACTACACCCCTAGAAATTTATCTAGGGGTATAGTTAGCGTTTTGACCCTACAGTTTTTTTGCTAAATGTATTTGAATTAGTCTGTAAAGATGAAAATCTACTTTTTTTTCTGAAAAAAACGTAGAAATTTTACTTTTTTTCAAGGAATAAAGGACAAATAACACCCCAGCATTTGTAAAGCAATTTCTTCCAATTACGGCAATACCCCATATGTGGTAATAAACTTCTGTTTGAACCCACAGAAGGGCTCAGAAGAGAAAGAGCGTCATTTGGATTTTGGAGCGCTGATTTTGCTGGATTCGTTTTCAGTGCCATGTTTTTGCAATGAACTGGAGGGACCAAAACCGTGGAAACCCCCCAAAAGTGACCCCATTTTGGAAACTACACCCCTCATGGAATTTATCTAGGGGTATAGTTAGCATTTTGACCCCACAGTTTTTTTTGCTAAATGTATTCGAATTAGTCTGTGAAAAACGTAGGAATTTTTCATTTTCACACGGAACAAAGGAAAAAAACACCCCAACATTTGTAAAGCAATTTCTTCCGATTACGGAAATACGCCAGATGTGGTAGTAAATTGCTGTTTGGACCCACAGCAGGGCTTATAAGGGAAGGAGCGCTATTTGGCTTTTGGAGCTCAAATTTAGCTGAAATGGTTTTCGGGTGTCATGTCGTATTTGCAAAGCACCTGAGGTACTAAAACAGTGGAAACCCCCACAAAAGTGACCTCATTTGTGAAACTACACCACTTAAGGAATCTATCTAGGGGTATAGGGAGCATTTTGACCCCACAGGTCTTTTGCAGAATTTTGTAGAATTAGGCCGTGAAAATGAATATCAACATTATTTCCACTAAAATGTTGAATCTTTAAATTTTCACAAAGAGTAAAGGAGGAAAAAGCACCCCAACATTTGTAAAGCAATTTCTCCCGAGTACAACTACTTGTGGTTATACATTTTTTTTATTGGAAATTAATTAACCCTTTCTGGACTGATCCATTTTTTGCTTTTTTATTTTTATTTTTCACTCCCCTTCTTCCAAGAGCCATAACTTTTTTATTTTTCCGTCAATAGAGTCGTGTGAGGGCTTATTTCTTGTGGGAGGAGTTGTATTTTCTATTGCCACCATTTAAAGTACTATTTAATGTACTGGGAAACTGAAATAAAAATCTTTGCAGGTTGAAACTGGAAAAAACTGTGATTCCTCCATTAAAAACGACAACTTTTTTTCTTCTGAGACTTCATACGATTAAGGTGATACCAAATTTATACAGTTTTATTTAAATTTTACTACTTTTACAAAGTAAAAACTATTTGTTAAAAAAAATATTTGTTTTGTTCCACCATATACTGAGAGGCATAACTTTTTTTTATTTTTTGGTCGATTGAGAGGTGTGAGGGCTTATTTTTTGTGGGACGAGCTATAGTTTTTATTGGTACATACAACTTTTTGAGCAATTTTTATAAAAATTTTTTAGAGCTAAGGTGACCAAAAAACGGCGTTTTTGGCGTTTTAAATGCTTTATTATTTACGGCGTTCACCGTGCGACTTAAATAATGGTATATTGTAATAGTTCTGACTTTTACGGATGCAGCGATACCAATTTTGTGTACAATCGTCAGCCCCTGTGATATCATGTGGGGGCTGCGATCTGTGCTAAACACCTTAAATGCGGCGATCGCAATCGAACGCTGCATCTGAGGGGTTAACTGCTGAAATTCGTGGCGATGGGCCACTGATCGGCAACAGGGAATGCAGGGCAGACGCCCTGCACAGTTAACCGCAGCTGCGGTGAAGTGCCGCGCGGCGGTTAACTGTCAAAGTACAGAGGTAACTGCACGTGAAGGTGCGCAGAGTTACTTCTCACCTTGACATGCAGTTATGTCAAGGTGCGGGAAGGGGTTAAACAATGTGGAGATGTGGTATAAAAAATACATTAAGTAGTACAAAGTTTTGTACATAACTATTTCCTTGAATAATTAATTAATGTTAATTATTGAGTAAATTCACTGTATTATAAGGGAATTTAAACCCATCCCTGTATGTCACACATTGCTTGAGAAAGATCCCACTGAGGTGGATCGAAATGTTGCTGGGGTGAATAAACAACACCACTTTTTCATTCACTAACTTGGAGTGCTGCCTCTATTTTTTTTGCTCTTTATATATACTAGTATATATATATATATATATATATATATATATATACATATATAATTATTTTTTTTTGTTGCAGATGTAGCCATCTTTATCTTTATTTTATAAATTCTTTTATTTTCATTCTGAATATTAAAGAGGCTCTGCCACCACATTATAAGTGCCCTATCTCTTACATAATCGGATCGGCGCTGTAATGTAGATAACAACATTATTTTTTATTTTGAAAAACGATCATTTTTGAGCAAGTTATGAGCAATTTTAGATATATGCTAATTAGTTTCTTAATGCCCAACTGGGCATTTATTAACTTTTGACCAAGTGGGCATTGTAAGGAGAAGTGTATGACGCTAACCAATCAGTGTCACACTTCTCTCCATTCATGTCCATTTGTACTCAGCACAACGTGATCTTGCAGGCCATTCTATGCTGTCATATACACCCACATTAACTTTACTGAAGTGTCTTGAGAGTGAATAGACATCGCCTCCAGCCAGGACGAGATGTCTATTCACACTCCCGACACTTCGGTAAAGTTTGTGTGGGACTTAATCACAGCACTGCGTGATCTCGCCATGATGTAGGCAAGGAAATCCTGGGGGAGGTAAGAAAAAAAGCAAATCATCTGCATATGCTGCGACTTTGTGGGACATCTCCCCTAGAGGAACGCCCGTTATATCTTGGTTGGAGCGCACATAACATAAGAAGGGCTCCAGCCATAAAATATTAAAGGGGACAGAGGACACTCCTGCCTTGTGCCATGCGAGATAACGGCCGGGGAGGAGAAGTTACCATTAGCCTTAGGGCAGATTCAGACGAACGTTGCGTCTTTGCGCGCGCAAACAACGCTGCGTTTTGCGCGCGCAAAAACAAAAAAAACATTTGACAGCTGCGTGTGTCATCCGTGTATGATGCGCGGCTGCGTGATTTTCGCGCAGCCGCCATCATAGAGATAAGGCTAGTCGACGCCCGTCACTGTCCAAGGTGCTGAAAGAGCTAACTGATCGGCAGTAACTCTTTCAGCACCCTCGACAGTGAATACCGAACACAACTTTGAGAAACCTGTTAAAAAAAAAGAAAAAGTTCGTACTTACCGAGAACTTCCCTCCCGGCTGTAGCCTTGGTGACGCGTCCTTGGTGACGCGCCTCTCTTGACATCGGGCCCCACCTCCCTGGATGACGCGGCAGTCCATGTGACCGCTGCAGCCTGTGCTTGGCCTGTGATTGGCTGGAGCTGTCACTTGGACTGAATTGTCATCCCGGGAGGTCAGACTGGAGGAAGAAGCCGGGAGTTATCGGTAAGTCAGAACTTCGTTTTTTTTTACAGGTTCATGTTTATTGGGATCGGTAGTCACTGTCCATGGTGCTGAAACAGTTTAACTCTTTCAGCACCCTGGACAGTGACTATCTCCTGACGTCGCGTATCGGAAATTTTTTTGCCGGGTTCGGCCAAAACGAGTTCGGCCGACCCCGGTGAAGTTCTGTTCGATTGTCCGGGTTCGCTCATCTCAAAGACACTCCATTTGCATGTTTGGAAACAGAAAAGCACGTGGTGCTTTTCTGTTTACATTCATCCTTTTGACAGCTGGTGCGCTGTTTCAGTCGGTTCGCACGGAAGTGCTTCCGTGCGACCTGCGTGGTTTTCACGCACCCATTGACTTCAATGGGTGCGTGACGCACGAAATACGCGGAGATATTGAACCTGTCGCGTTTTGTACGCAGCGAACAAACGCTGCGCACAAATCACGCACTGTTTGAAATGCCCCATTGACTTCTATAGGGCTGTGCGTGGCGCGCGAAAAATACGCGGCCTGCACGCACGAAAATCACGCTCGTGTGAATCCCCCCTTAACCCGTGCCGAGGGGGAGGAATAGAGACTCGATATCCATTGCATCCTATGGGTGCCTAGTCCAATATACCGTAGGGTCGCTAGCATGAAGTCCCAATTGACCTTATCAAATGCTTTATCCGTGTCCGTGGACAGAAAAAATTTGGGCAGAGCCAAGGCAGTAGTCTGATCAATTTAATTTATAGCCCTAGTGGGGTTATCACGTGCTTCCCGTAGAGGCATAAAACCCACCTGGTCTTTATGGATAACATTTTGTATAAGTGGGGTCAGCCTATACGCCAGAATTTTAACAAAACAGCTTAAGATCGAGCCTTCCCTGACAAAGAATCCTTTAGTGCCATGACAACTCCTCTGAGGTGATAGGAGCCTCTAGGGCGGCAAGTGCATCCTGAGGAATACATTTCATACCAGAGGCCTGGAGGTAGGACTCAATCCTCTCCAGCTGGCTCTTCCCATCGGAGGTCGAGGAGGCTCTAGAGAGGTTATACAGGGAATGGTAATAGGCACGAAAGGCTTCAGTGATGTCATGGGGAAGGTGCAGACGCTGATTGTGGGAGGTGTTAATATGAGGAATGTTTGTATGAGAGCGGGTTTTCCCTAGTACCCGCGCAAGGGTCCTACCTGGTTTATTATTAAATACATGAAAGTGCCGTCTGCATTTAGCTAGTGAGGACCTGGCCTTAGTAAGACAAAGCGATCGCACCTGTACCCTCAGCTGCCCCAGCTGTGCCCTGATACCTCAGTCCAAGAAGACCTTGTGGACTGCGTATGTATTCGAGATAAGAGATCTGACAAGTGTGCCGCACGTTTCTTTTTTAGTCTGGAATAAATTTTAATGAATGAGCCATGAACAACGCACTTATGTGCCTCCCATATGCAAAGTGGATCAGTATCCGGGGAGACATTAATGGAAAAAAGGTCCTGTAGATCCCTGCGTACATCTGTTAATACCACCGGGTCCTGTAAAAGCGATTAATTTAATTGCCATTGCCATGAATGAGGATGGACCATAGGGAAGGAGAGATTAAGTGTAATGAGGGCATGGTCAGAAAAAGCAATATCGTCTATTGTTGCCGATGAAAGGCAGGATATATGCGTGTGGCGTAGAAAAAAATAGTCTATCCGGGAATATGAGTTATGTGGGGCCGAGGAAAATTTATAATCCTTCGTCGACGGAAACAGGAGACGCCATGCGTCAACCAGTTGATGTTCATGCAATAACCGTTGTATATGACGATGAGCGGACCTATATGGCAGAGTGTCCTCGTGAGGAGTCTAAAAGGGATTCTAGGGGCACATTCACATCACCATCCAATATTAGAGTGCCTTCCAGAAAGTCATCCAACTTTGTCAGGCCAGAGTTAGGGAGATAAAATGAGGCCAGTGTGGTCAGTATGTTGGCTAGCCTACCTGTCACGAAGAGATATCTACCTGGTCCATAAGTGCGAGTCTCCACATGTTCCCATGAAATCGAGCGTGAAATTAGGATTGAGACGCCCTTTGTCTTAGAGTCCAGGAACATGCTATGGTAACCATCCAGAAAATGGGCATCCGTGAGTTTCAGTATACAATCAGCAGGAAAGTGAGTCTCCAGAAGGAAGGTCATCTGTGCTTTTTTCTGCCATAGGAGATGGAGAATGGATGATCTTTTCTCTGGTATATTCAAACCAGAGGGGTACAGGGAAGAAAGGGAGGGGAAAAGAAAGAAGCGAAGAAAAGAGAAAGTCCCCTCAGAAGAGTTCAAAACTCCTCAAAAACACTTAGTGTGTTGTATCTCCCTAGGAAGTGAAAAGAAAAAAAACCTTCAAACAGAGACACGAAAGCACGGAACCTTAGTGGGGAACAAAGAATGACAGCGATGCAAAAAATATAATCACAGTGAAAATATTCAATTATACTCAAATATACTCCGGAACCAACCAGCTAAATGAGGTGTGGATGTCCAGTCCCACGGATAGAGAACTCCCCCACCACTGTCAATCCTACAAGGCCTTCCAGCTCCGTGGTTCAACAGGACCTACAGCTCCCCCATGTGTATAGTGCCACACAGCTCCCCCTTGTGTATAGTGCCACACAGCCTCCCCCTTGTATATAGTGCCACACAGCCCCCAACTAGTACCAGTCAATAATAGCGCATCCGAGAAAGTTGTATAAGCCAGGGGGATGTCAATCAAACATGGACCAAGCTGAATACATATATACAGCACCAGAATAAACCTCAGTACATAAATACAGCACTTAGAACCAAGCTCAGTACATATATACAATACCAGAACCAAGGTCAGTACATATATACAATATCAGAACCAAGATCAGTACATAAATACAGCCCCAGAACCAAGCTCCGTACATAAATACAGAACCAGAACCAAGGTCAGTACATACAGTGAAGGAAATAAGTATTTGATCTCTTGCTGATTTTGTAAGTTTGCCCACTGTCAAAGTCATGAACAGTCTAGAATTTTTAGGCTAGGTTAATTTTACCAGTGAGAGATAGATTATATAAAAAGAAAAAGAAGAAAATCACATAGTCAAAATTATATATATTTATTTGCATTGTGTACAGAGAAATAAGTATTTGATCCCCTACCAACCATTAAGAGTTCAGCCTCCTCCAGACCAGTTACACGCTCCAAATCAACTTGGTGCCTGCATTAAAGACAGCTGTCTTACATGGTCACCTGTATAAAAGACTCCTGTCCACAGACTCAATTACTCAGTCTGACTCTAACCTCTACAACATGGGCAAGACCAAAGAGCTTTCTAAGGATGTCAGGGACAAGATCATAGACCTGCACAAGGCTGGAATGGGCTACAAAACCATAAGTAAGACGCTGGGTGAGAAGGAGACAACTGTTGGTGCAATAGTAAGAAAATGGAAGACATACAAAATGACTGTCAATCGACATCGATCTGGGGCTCCATGCAAAATCTCACCTCATGGGGTATCCTTGATCCTGAGGAAGGTGAGAGCTCAGCCGAAAACTACACGGGGGGAACTTGTTAATGATCTCAAGGCAGCTGGGACCACAGTCACCAAGAAAACCATTGGTAACACATTACGCCGTAATGGATTAAAATCCTGCAGTGCCCGCACGGTCCCCCTGCTCAAGAAGGTACATGTACAGGCCTGTCTGAAGTTTGCAAATGAACATCTGGATGATTCTGAGAGTGATTGGGAGAAGGTGCTGTGGTTAGATGAGACTAAAATTGAGCTCTTTGGCATTAACTCAACTCGCCGTGTTTGGAGGAAGAGAAATGCTGCCTATGACCCAAAGAACACCGTCCCCACTGTCAAGCATGGAGGTGGAAACATTATGTTTTGGGGGTGTTTCTCTGCTAAGGGCACAGGACTACTTCACCGCATCAATGGGAGAATGGATGGAGCCATGTACCGTCAAATCCTGAGTGACAACCTCCTTCCCTCCACCAGGACATTAAAAATGGCTCGTGGCTGGGTCTTCCAGCACGACAATGACCCGAAACATACAACCAAGGCAACAAAGGAGTGGCTCAAAAAGAAGCACATTAAGGTCATGGAGTGGCCTAGCCAGTCTCCAGACCTTAATCCCATCGAAAACTTATGGAGGGAACTGAAGATCCGAGTTGCCAAGCGACAGCCTCGAAATCTTAATGATTTACAGATGATCTGCAAAGAGGAGTGGGCCAAAATTCCATCTAACATGTGTGCAAACCTCATCATCAACTACAAAAAACGTCTGACTGCTGTGCTTGCCAACAAGGGTTTTGCCACCAAGTATTAAGTCTTGTTTGGCAAAGGGATCAAATACTTATTTCTCTGTGCACAATGCAAATAAATATATATAATTTTGACTATGTGATTTTCAGGTTTTTTTTAAAATATATAATCTATCTTTCACTGGTAAAATTAACCTAGCCTAAAAATTCTAGACTGTTCATGTCTTTCACAGTGGGCAAACTTACAAAATCAGCAAGGGATCAAATACTTATTTCCTTCACTGTATATACATCTCCAGAACCAAGTTCAGTACATAAATACAGCACCAGAACCAAGTTCAATACATAAATACAGCCCCAGAACAAAGCTCAGTACATATATAACACACTGTTCGAAACGCATTAGCGGTAACACGCCCTACCTGTGTCCTTCTGGAATTTTAAACTTATGTCCAAATAAAGCTCTTTTTTTTTACATTTTCAAATGTGGATGTGCTGAGGATTTTTTGAATTTTTTTGTACATATATACAGTACCAGAACCAATTTCATACATATATACAGCACCAGAACAAGCTCAGTACTTAAATACAGCATCAGAACCAAGGTCAGTACATATATACAGCACCAGAACAAAGCTCAGTACATATATACAGCCCCAGAACCAAGCTCAATACATATATACAACACCAGAACAAATACAGCTCAACCCCTGCCGTATAGGTTTGTACGGCGTAAAACTACAGCTCCCAGCATGGCTAGTGACACGTAGCGGGTTAGTGGACCCACTAGGCCGCACCGCCGTAGCAGGGAGGCAGCTGGCCAAACAACAGGAACCCCAGAAAGACAAAGTCCCGCACAAGGGTACCTGGATAGTCCAGACAGTGGCCGCAGATCTGGCACTGATGGAGATGGGTGCAGCAGGTATCACCAAACGTGGCGGATGTCACAGGTGACGCAGGTTGCGCCAAATATGGCGAATTCCTCTGGACGTGGCAGATGACACAAGACATGACATGACTCCGACACTAATATGCACAGGAACAAGAACAGAACGGGATACAGGAACAGGTAACAGGGCATGGGTAACAACTGAAACGGGTAACACTAAGGGACCATTTGCAAGACAGACTGGGAAAACAAACAGCGCTCAGGCGAGGATCAGAAGGCCTTGGGCCTTCTTATGGACCATGAAATCATGGCAGTTGATGATGATGATGATTTCATCAGGCACGAGCATGCGCGCGCACCCTACGGGACTGAGCAGACCGGAGCGGAAGTGGGCACTGGCATCTCCTAGGAAGGAGATGGGGACCAGCGCTCACGGATCAATGGCTGCGGGCGTTGGGAGGTGAGTAAACCCGACGTCCCGTGGCCATGGACGCTACATTATCCCCCCTCTTATGCCCCCTCTTCTTGGGGCCAGAGTGAGGGAGAAATCTTTTTATAAGAGCAGGGGCACTGAGGTTCTCTTCTGGCTCCCAGGACCTCTCCTCAGGACCAAACTCTCTCCAGTCCACCAAATAGAAAGTCCTTCCTCCTATCCTTTTGCAGTCCAGGATCTCCCTCACCTCGAACACATCAGAAGAACCGCTGGGAGCAACTGTGGAACTATAAGTCTTGCTGTAGCGGTTCAGGACCACAGGCTTCAGGAGGGACACATGAAAGGAGTTGGGGATTCTGAGGGCAAGGACCAAGGAACCTGGGAGCAAACTTGTATGAAGGCACCTCCAAATGGATGTTTCGAGAGGACAGCCAGACTTTGGTACCCGGAAGATACTGAGGCGGCTCTCTTCTCCTTGTATCTGCTTTACACTTCATGCGATCGACTGCCAGAAAAATAGAGGACCGGGTCTGTTGCCAGATTTGCAGAAAGTCCCCATATGCAGAGTCAGCAGCGGGGACTTGAGATGTGGTCGACACTGGAAGAGGGACTCTAGGATGTTGACTGTACACAATGTGAAATGGAGTGGAAGTGGTGGACTCACTTGTGTGGTTGTTGTATGAGAACTCGGCCCATGGAAGAAGCTGTATCCAGTTATCGTGCTGTGAAGAGATGAAGTGGCAGAGATAATTCTCCATGATCTGGTTGATCCTCTCAACTTTCCCATTGGACTGGGGATGATAAGCTGAGGAAAAGTCCAATCTCACATCCAGGAGTTTAGAGAGGGCTCTGCAGAACTATGAAATAAACTAAACCCCCCGGTCGGACACAATGTGAAGAGGCAAGCCATGCAAGCGAAAGATGTGTTGAAGGAAGAGACTCGCCAGTCGAGGAGCAGAAGGTATGCCAGTCAGTGGGATAAAATGTGCCATCTTAGAGAGACGGTCCACCACCACCCAGACAGTGTTACATCCTGCTGAGGGGGGAAGGTCTGTGACAAAGTCCATTGCAATGTGCTGCCAGGGGGCATTGGGTACAGGCAGAGGTTGAATAAGGCCGGCAGGCTTGGAGTGCGTAACTTTGTTAGAAGCACACACCGTGCAAGAAGAGACAAAGTCCAGAACATCTTTAGGTAGCTTGGGCCACCAGAAGTGACGAGCAATCAGGTCTCGAGTTTTACGGACACCCGCGTGCCCAGCCAGTTTAGAACTGTGTCCCCAGCGGAGAATTCTTCTCCTGTCAGCCAACCGAACAAAGGTCCTCCCCGGAGGGATGTCTCTAACCTGCAGAGGATTAGCAGTGACAATGCAGGACGGGTCTATGATAGTCTGAAGGGACTCCTCTGTGTCTTCCGTCTCAAACGATCTGGACAGGGCAATGGCCCTCACATTCTTGACCGCGGGACGGTAGTGGAGCACAAACTGGAAACGGCGACCACCTGGCTTGACAGGGATTCAGTCGTTGAGCAGACTGAAGGTAGGTAAGGTTCTTGTGGTCGGTGAAGATCAGGATGGGGTGAGCTGCACCCTCCAGCAGATGTCTCCACTCCTCCAGAGCCAATTTGATGGCCAGTAGCTCCCGATCTCCAATACAGTAATTGCACTCAGCCGAAGAAAAAAGTTTAGAATAGTAGCCACATACTACTGCCTTTCGTTTGGAGCTCCTCTGGAACAGAAGTGCACCAGCACCAACAGAGGAAGCGTCCACCTCGAGTGAGAACTGCCGAGATACGTCAGGATGATGGAGGATCGAAGTTGAAGTGAAGGCTTTCTTGAGGCTAATAAATGTGGACTCTGCCTCAGGAGTCCACATCTTGGCGTTCACACCCTTCTTTGTAAGGGTAGAGATGGGAGCCGTCAGAGATGAGATGTTTGGAATAAACGGTCTGTAGAAATTGGCGAATCCCAGGAACCGCTGTATGGCCCTTAAGCCTTGAGGACATGGCCACTCCAGGACGGCTTTCACTTTCTCAGGATCCATCTTGAGACCTTGATCCGAGATAATGTAGCCCAGGAATGGCAGAGAACTCTTCTCAAAGACGCACTTCTCCAGCTTGGCGTATAAATGATTCTCCCTTAATCGTAGTAGAGCCTGACGGACATGCCTCCGATGAGTCGTCGGATGTGGGGACAAAATCAAAATATCATCGAGATAAGCAACAACACAGACATAGAGGAGATCTCGTAAGATATCATTAACAAACTCCTGAAACACTGCGTGAGCGTTACACAGTCCGAAGGGCATCACTATCTATTCGTAGTACTCGTCCCGTGTGTTAAATGCCGTCTTCCATTCGTCACCTCGGCGAATCCGGACTTTATAAGCCCCCCGCAGGTCTAGCATAGAAAAAAATTTTGGTCCTCGTATTTGATCAAACAGCTCTGATATAAGTGGCAACGGGTATTTGTTCTTGACCGTGATCTGGTTGAGACCACGGTAGTCAATGCAGGGTTGAAGGGATCTGTCCTTAAATTCAGCAACCAGGATACGGAACTGAATGGCATACTCGCCCACGGAGAGGTCTCCCTGGTGTAGGGTCAGCAAGGATGCAGCAGCTGAAGAAACTCTCCCAGGTTCCTCAAAGATCGAGTGGAATGTCTGTAAGAAGCGCTGCAAGTTACAGGTCTTAGGTCCCTGATGTTCCCACAGAGGATTAGCCCATGCAAGGGCTTTGCCAGTAAGGAGAGAGATGATTAAGGCGATCCTGACGTCATCCGAAGAGAAGTACAGGGGATAGGTACCAGTACAGACAGGAAGTGTAGCAGGAGGAACAGCAGGAATGGGTGCGTTGATGATTGTGGTTGGAACAAGCAGCCGATGGGCTATGGCGTTGACCGACTGGAGGAGTTGGTCTTGTCGTGACTGGAGATCCTCCATCTCGGCCAGCATGGCTTGTGTCGTCAAGGTCTCAGGTTGACCAGCGTGGTCCATGGCCTGAGCGTACTATCACGTAGCGGGTTAGTGGACCCACTAGGCCGCACCGCCGTAGCAGGGAGGCAGCTGGCCAAACAACAGGAACCCCTCAAATACAAAGTCCCGCACAAGGGTACCTGGATAGTCCAGACAGTGGCTGCAGCTCTGGCACTGATGGCGATGGGTGCAGCAGGAATAGCCAAACATGGCGGATGTCACGGGTGCCGCAGGTTGCGCCAGATGTGACGAATTCCTCTGGACGTCGCAGATGACACAGGATGTGAAACGACTCCGACACTAATAGGCACAGGAACAAGAACAGCACGGGATACAGGAACAGGTAACAGGGCACGGGTAACAACTGGAACCAGAAACACTAGGGACGATTTGCAAGACAGACTGGGAAAACAAACAACGCTCAGGCAAGGATCAGAAGGCCTTGGGCCTTCTTATAGACCAGGAAATCATGGCAGTTGATGATGATTTCCTCTGTGCAAGCGCTGGCCCTTTAAGGCCGGGCACGAGCGTGCGCGCGCACCATACGGGACACAGCAGACCAGAACGGAATTGAGCGCTGACGTCTCCTAGGAAGGAGATGGGGACCAGCGCTCACGGATCCATGGCTGCGGGCGTCGGGAGGTGAGTAAACCCGATGGCCCGTGGCCATGGACGCTATTGCCAGAACAATAGTAAGGATATGCTGGGAGATGCTGTTTCACAAAAAACAAAATCATACCACCCATCATCTCGCTGCAGATTATACAGTGACTACAGTACTGATTAGAGGCAGAATAAACATTTACATTAAGTGACTCACAGGTGATGTCTCAGATTCTAGTTCTTTTTCTCTTTTCTTCTCCCTCCAGTCCAGACCTCTATGATGGGTTTCTCCCGGCCACAACCCATTTCTGCAGTTTTCCACTCAGATGTCTTCAGCGTCTCATTTTTAAAACATTAATGCACCTATAAACGACGATAAAATTCTAAACACCTCTAAATATAATAGCGCCATACACTGTACCTCTAACTATAATAGCACCATACACTGTGTCCCTGATTATAATAGTACCATACACTGTGTCCCACATACACACTGTGCCCTTGTAGATAGTGCCCCCATAGCTCCCTGTAGATAGTGACCCCCATGGAACCTCTGTAGATAGTGTCCAACATAGAAGCCCCTGTAGATAGTGGCCCACATACAGCTCTCTGTAGATAGTGGCCACATATGAACTCCAGAGCTGAAAGGCAATAGTACTAACCACTGAGCCACCGTGCTGCCCTACATATAGCTTCCCCTATAGATAATGCTCCACATATAGCCCACCTCTGTAGATTGTGCCTTATATATAGCCCACCCCTGTACAGTGCCCTACATATAGCCCCCCCTGTAGATAGTGCCCCACAGGTAACCCACCGCTGTACATAGTGTCCCACATATAGCCCACCCCTATTGATAGTGCCCTACAAATAGATCCCCTATAGATAGTGCTCCACATATAGCCCACCACTGTAGATAGTGCCTCACATATAGCTCCCCCTGTATAAAGTTTCCCACATATAGCCCACCCCTGTAGACAGTGCCCTACATATAGCTCCCCTGTAGATAGTGCCCTACAGGTAACCCACCCCTTTATATAGTGTCCCACATATAGCCCATCCCTATAGATAGTGCCCTACAAATAGCTCCCCTATAGATAGTGCTCCACATATAGCTCATCCCTGTATATAGTGTCCCACATATTTCCCACCCCTGTAGATAGTGCCCCCACTACCCCTGTATATAGTATTTCACATCCCCACATATATACCCCTCCTGTAGATAGGGCCCCCACTGTAGATAATGGCACTCACAGTTTTAGTAGAAAAATATAAAAACTTTACATACTCACCCTGATCCCATTCCCACGCCGTCCGGTGGCAATGCAGAGCTGCTCTCTTCTGAGCAGGTCTGCTGGAGCTGAATGACGCAAGCGGGGCATCGTTTAAAGGCACTGATTGGCAGGGCAGAATGGCTTGCATTGTCAATCAGCGCCCTTCAACCATGGAATCGGCGCGACATCGCACCTCTGGCATCATTGAAAGGCGCTGCTTGGCGGTGCAAGTTATTTTGCCCCGTGAATCAACGTCATTGCAAGGCGCTGAATGGTCGGGCATGGAACGGCTATTTAGTGCTAATGCATGTACTTATAACTGCGTGCTATAGACGCAGGTACAATTACTGCAAGAGGGGGTGGCACCGGGCATGAGAGGGCCCGTGCTGCCCGGCCCATAAATGTTAGAGGCTCGACGGCGCGGGCCCCGTAGTAGCGTCGCTACCGCTGTAGCAGCCATTACGGCTGCTAGAGGCAACACCGGGCATATGGGGGGGGGGGCGCGTCGGTGGGTGGTGCGGGCCCCATAAGAGCCGCTACGGTAGTACGCCACTGTGGTTGAAAAACCTGAACTCAATAATTAAGTGGATTGTACATATACTTTTCCCATATAGTGTATTTCGGTGGTTCCCCTACATTGTAGAGTCTAAATATAGCCTCATGAATGATTTATGCGGTAATGCAACTGGATGCGATAAATATTCCTCTAACTATTCCTCCTGCAGCCCTGGTCAGGAGCATGATTTAGATTAGCTAACAAGGGTTTCATTGCCTAGTGATTTTTTATTAACTACATGCATCTTAGTTGATTTTTATTGTTTCACATTTTTTCGTGGTAGATATTAGTGTCTTTCTGATAATCTACAATGTTGGATATTGTCTTTACAGTGCAGTGGTTAAATGTAAGGATGAATGCGGTTGCTGTTACCTACTGTTATACATTTTCTTGGCACTATTTGTCACGCATGTCTTCAGAGGCGTAACTTGAAGCTCGTAGACCCTAATACAAAATCTATACCAAGGCCCTGATCTACCATGTTCCATTTAAATATACTGATACCTTCAGAAAGGTCCCTTGGCCCCCTTAGGCACCAGAGCCGGGTGCGACTACTCCTCCTATAGCTACGCCCCTGGTTGAGGCTCATTGTCTTACACATAAGAAATACTCACTGGGAATTTATGATCCTAAAAAGTGTTTGTAAAGGAAGAGCCATGAAAGCATAATTATCTCTTTGCTTACATGAAAATCCATTGTCCAAGAGGTTACAAAGGGAACATTTATGTAGTTAGACCACTTAGGCTAATCTTTTCTTTTCAGCATTAGCACCACACTTTTAGTGAGTCTCCTAAAAGCACCATATCTGTAATAGTAGGAATAGCAATAATTTTATACATAAAATGAATTAAATGTTTGGGCGTTCTCGAATTACCTTCCTTGTATATCATTGGAGGTTACATTAATATTTCATGAATTTGCCACTATCAAATCAGCAATCTAAGTAATTAATGCCAATTAAAAATGTATAACAATAAATACAAAATAATTCCCCTTAGTAAATGTATAAATTAAATACATCATCTGAGCTAAAAGTTGACATTAGTGAATGCTGTTGGGCCATCTCAGTACAAAATATATCTTATTGCTGTGCTGGCACATTTTAATAGGGATTTTATTACAATATTACTGCTGAGAACTGTATAGAGAGCCAGGGATAGGAAGAAGCAGGGGAAGAGCTTAGAAAACCAGCCTTTGATTCCAGTGGTGGATTAAGTAGACCATAAGCCCTGGGCTGTTCCACAAACTTGGGTCCCCCTTCTCCACCTCCGCCCTGCCGTACCGTGTCAATAGTCAACCCCACCTTTCTGCTTCAGCATTGACAAATGTGTGTTACGATTTCCCTTGTCAAAGGGCTGTGTAACCATCGCTGACAATATCACCTTGCGTAAGGACACATTCTCCTGACAATGGGAATGGTAACGCCCATTATTTGTATTTTAGTCATAGAATACACAAAGACTTTTGTGGAATAGTGTCCCACACTGCACCCCTGTAGATAGTGCCAAAGTGCCCCCTGTAGATAGTGTCACACAGCCCCTTGTAGATAGCACCACAAACTCTCTGTAGCTTGAGCCACTCCTTCTGTAGATAGTGCCACAATGCCCCCTGTCTACAGTGCCACAAAACCCCTTGTAGATAGCGCCACAAAGCCCCCTGTGGATAGTGCTACACAACCCCCTGTAGATAGCGCCACACAGCCCCTGTAGTTAGTGCTAGACAACGCCATGTAGATAGCACCACACAGCCCCTGTAGACAGTGCCACAGCCATGTAAATATTGCCACAGTACCCCCTGTAGATAGCGACACACAGCCCCCTGTAGATAGCGCCCCACCCCCTGTAGATAGTGCCACACACCCTGTAAATAGTGCCACAGTACCCCCTGTAAATAGTGCCACACGCCCCCTGTAAATAATGAGACACAGCCCCCTGTAAATAGTTCCACACTGCCCCTTGTAGATAGTGCCAAAGTACCCCCGTAGATAGCGCCACACAGCCCCCTGTAGATAGCGCCTCACACCCTGTAGATAGTGCCATGCCCCCTGTAGATAGTGCCACAATGCCCCCTATAGTCAGTGCCACACACCCACTTGTAGATAGTGCCACACAGCCCCTGTAGATAGCGCTACACATCCTCTGTAGATAGTGCCACGCCCCCTGTAGATAGTGACACAATGCCACCTGTAGACAGTGCCACACACCACCTTGTTTATAATGCCACACAGCCCCCTGTAGATAGCGCCACCCAGCCCATGTAGATATTTCCACACCCCCTGTAAATAGTGCCACATTGCCCCCTGTAGATAATGCCACACAGTGCCCTGTAGATAGCGCCATACCCCTGTAGATAGTGCCACACCCCATGTAAATAGTGCCACAGTACCCATGCAGATAGTGCCACACCCCCCCTAAATAGTGCCACACTGCCCCCTGTAGATAGTACTACACTGCCCCCTGTAGAGAGTGCCACACAGCCCCCTATAGATAGTTCCACACTGTCCCCTGTAGAAAGTGCCACACTCACCTGTTCTCGTTCCCGTTCCATCCTCTCTTCCAGCGATGACGACCTCTTCTGACCTAGCCTCATCCAGTGGAGCGATGCGATGATGTCACAACAAAGCGCCGAATGGCGGGGAAGGGAACCGATGGTTCCCTTGCCTCGCCAGTGCTGTCAATTGAGTCCTATTGTGGTTTTATTCTTTGGGCCCTATGGAAATCCGCTATTGTCTGATTCATATGTACAGTATAGTACAGTAGGGTGAAGCAGTGTTGGTTTTCTCAGCTTCAATATGGTGAAGAGTTCAGCTGTCAAAATGGTTATTGCAACCAAATATTAAAATGCCAATATCACTGGAACTAAAAAAAAACACAAAAAAACATTACCAGTTTTGGGCAGAAATCCTCTTAAAACATATTTTAACTTAATTCGGCCAAAATTTGATGACCCTCAGGTCAAAGTGAGAAGGCAGGTGGTAAAAATACCACAGTAACAGATGCCGACAACACTATCTAGACAAAATGCAGTTCTTGTATAAGAAGATAACATTATGATCAGTGGGGTTCCAACCTCTGGGTCCCTCTCCAATCCCGAAAATGAGGGACTAAGGTTATTTCTGTTTTTATCCAGCACAACGTCGCCCCGGGCAACCGCTGTGCAGAGAAATGCAACACAGCTCCATTCAAGTTAAAGGGGCTCTGTTGCAGTAAATCTTGAAAGGAGTCACAGTGTTTAACTATTGCTACAGCTCCTTTATGCTCATTATGGGTGGGGGTCCCAGCAGTCAGATTCCTACCAGTCAGAAAGTGATGGTATATCCATGTTATATGCCGTCACTTATTATGTTTGGAAAACCCCTTTAAGCATAAGTCACGGTGGTTTTACTTCAACACCATTAATCAGCTCATCTAAACAAGATATATTGCCTCTATTATGAGATCATGTTATGACTTTTTGTCATAAAAAACACATTGGCACAGGTTTGTATGTTTACTGAATTGTTTTTTTGTCAGCAAAGTAATGACTACAGCCTCCAGTGAACAAAAGTGAGATTGATGACTTTAAATCTCAAGTCTATATTACTTTGTTGCCGCTTGAATAAGCATGAATATTCCTTTCTTCTTGAATTTGTTTTATTGGTTTTGTTGGTTTTATCTATTAAATGAAAAAAGGTTTCTCATTGTAATTATTGCATCTGTTCTTCCAATGTTGCACTGTGGCTCATTAGCAAGTGACACATCTGGATTTCTATGTTCCTGGAGAGATACTGTGGTATCACTCACTATGAGTATTGACATTGACCATTATCACTTTGTCCCCTTTATTTCACAAGGGGAATTCGGAAATTAAAGATTAGAGTTGTTTGAAAATCCAGTCAAAATTATCTTGTGATATGCCATAGATACAAGTGAGAAGATCCTACTGGTGAAGTCTCTGATCTCAGACCATACTGTAGGGCAGTGGCTTACCTACCATAAAGGCAAACCATGCCACAGGTGTAGGGCCTGTGGTGAGAGGGGGCCCAGACACCATAGGCATATCTATAGAGGTTGCAGAGGTTGTAGTTGCAACCACGCTCTAGACCCTAAAGTGTTCCAAAAGGTCCCTCTGTCCCATAAGGCGAGACCGGTGCTATAAATTATGTGTTATAGTTGGGGGCCCTGTTACAAATTTTGAATTGTGGCCCAGGAGCTTCAAGTTACACTTCTGCCTAACTCTGAAATGAACCAGTGCTTTACTTCAGATACAATTATGTTTACAGATTTATTCGACTCCCATTGAGTTTAATGGCTGGAGTATAAATCCATTTGCAGTAAACTGCAACTAGTAGTGGCTGCATGCAGTCCAAATTGTATTCATTAACTTAGTTTGAAGGGAGGCCGGGGATTTGTAATGTCACAAACAGGAAACTCTAAGCTCAAACATATATCATGAAATTGATCAGCACAGAATATTGAGCTTCTTTGTCTGTTTTTTTCCTTTTTTTGGGTGGGGCCCATTATTAGTTTTGTTATGGGGCCCTTGATTTATGTGTACACCTTTGATGAAATGGCTCTATAAATCACTTGCTTCACCAATGTCCTCTTCTTTCAATGTGATCTTTAAAGGGGTATTCCCAGAATTGACAATTATCACCTATTCACAGCGGGCACCACCGCTGGGACCTCTACCGATCCTTAGCATGGTGTTTTAACCCCCCAGATCCTGCTGACTGCTCGACCACAGTGAGGAGGACATTGAATAGAGCAACGGTCGAGCATATGCGCTACCACTCCAGTCAAAGTCTATGGAGTACAACGCTCGGCTGTTCCCATCAGTCCCATAGACATTGAATTGAGCAGCAGGCGTATACTTGACCACCGCTCCATTCAAGCTCTCCCTCGCTGCGGGGGGTGCAGTGAGGTGTATCTAGGTGCCCCAGCGGTGGGGCCCCCAGCGATCAATTATCACCTATTCTACAGTTGGTGATGTTTGTCAATTCTGGGACAAACCGTTTGAAGTATGGGAGGAAATATGAATCCCTCCATTAAATCCTCACACAAACATGACCCCACAGACACACAGAGACTCAAACAAGACAATAACTTTTTCAATCTGGTGTAAATATATCGCACTTCATTGAATTCCTTCTGACTCATGTAAAGTTGGGGACTTTCAGAGTATAGCAGAAAGCACTGCTGCCCAAGAGTAACGGCAATGTTTGACTACTAGTTCACAAACAAGCAAACAAACAAAAAGTGGAACTCTTTATACAACAAAGGCCCAATTATGTATGGAGTAAGGCCTTGTTCACATGGCGCTCCAAAAAACGATGTGTTTTTTTTACACGTTTTTGTCGTGTTATTTGGGCGCGTAATTAGGTCTCCCAGTGACTATGGGAATTAGGCGCGTTTTTTTTTTACGTGCCAAGAATTGAGCCAACGCTTCTTTAAAGCATGCGTTTTTGACGTGAAAAAACGCATAAAATACACGCCGTGTGAACAAGGCCTAAAGCAAAAACATAATCCCCAAATACGAACAACATACTATATGCTAGAGATATTATGGGTCAGTTACAGCATTCACAAAATTTGAGTGCAGGGCATGTAAAAAATAGGCAAGTGATAAGTGCTTCTTGAATGCAATTTGTTAATCCAACCCAAGTGTATCATGACTTTAGTGGTTGGTAAGGGACCAATGACCTTTAATGTCTGGGGTTCAGCCCACTGTTATTCTGGCCCTTTTCCCAGAATTCCAGACGTTCTCTTTCTCATATGTTTGTACTGCTTACTGCATGAGTAAATATAGTAAAAGCATCTACTGAATGTTGTAGGAATTCTGTACTTTATGCTGTACTCTCATTCTCTATACAAATAGGAAAAATAATGAATACTTGTTTTTAAAGTGAATCTAAATCTTGGGCAGTGACAGTATCGGTATGTAGCCAAAATCAATTTAGTCAGTCAAGCAGACTGATTTGATTCACCTAATGCTCAGAAATCATGTTACAGTACACTGAGCAAACTGGGAATAAGGGATGCAGGTCTGTAGCATCCCTCCCTTGAGATGTCAGGTACCATGCATGAGATTGTACATATACAAATGAATCTTAGATGAGACTCCGAGCTTGCCAAGTTCTAAATTACACATGCTGATACTGCAGTGAAGGCATCTCAGCTTAGGAAAGGCTACCAAGAAAAGCAGCAAATACAACGTAGGAGAGTTTGTATTCATGCTGTAAAGCCTTTCACAATAAAATTGCTATATGCATTTACTAAGGCTAGATTATAAATCAATGGCTGAAATTATTGTTCTGTTTCTAAAGAAAATAGAACACGTATTGTACCACATTTTAAAAGTACACTAATGTTCTATGTTTTTTTTTTAATGTATCAATTGGCAAAGAAAACCTAAAACTGAGAACTTGCATAAAAATCATAAAGAAAAAAATTTGCTTCTAAATTCTTGAGAAATCACATCAAAATATTAATTTAATAAATTCTCATTTACTGAAATTCCAGAAAAAAATAATCATGTGACATCCTTCTTCAGTAAGCTCCTGAGCTCCCGCTGGTGGTGGCTGCAGGCAGACAGAATTTTGTCATTTAACTTTATGGTTATGTAGGGGATATTGAGAATGTAACGACAATGACAACTAACAACTCAAATAACAACCTTCTACGTGTCCCACACATAAGGTACTGACACCCTTTTCTGAAACTGATATGGGGCACTGTGACTGTTAACTTCTGTGGATGAATTGTAGTGGTCATGTTTACAGGGGCACTTATGCTTTCTTTTATGAAGCACTGTGACTGTCAAGGTTATGGGGCACTGTGATTTTCCCTTATAGACGCAGCTTGATGGTCAATATTATGGGATACTTTGGCTGCCACTGTTATGGAAGAACTTCACCTATCATTTTTATGGAGCACTGTGACTGTCACTGCTGTGGGGCACTGTAAGACATTTAATACAAAAAGTGCAGCTTATGTAGGACTCTTTTTGATTTCCAAAATGTGGAAGGAATATATATTAGAAATAAAAAAAATAATCAAAATTTACACCTGTTATTCCAAGTATTGAATGAGTAATGTCACAGAAATCTTAGGCCTCGTGCACACTTCCGACAGCGTTTTCACGGCCGTTTTTGACGTATCCGTGTGCCCGTTTTAGCGGACGTGTGCACTCCTGTGTGCACTCCATGTTTCCGTTTCCGAACGCCGAGCATGGTACTGTCCAGGGTGCTGAAAGAGTTAATGGGCTGCACTGATAGGCGGTAACTCTTTCAGCACGCTGGACAGTACCATGCTCCGCGCTCGGAAACTAAAATTTTAATGTAATAAAAAAAAAAAAAAAAGTTCATACTTACTTTCCTCCTGATGACGTTTCATCCATGTCACCACTGCAGCCAATCACAGGCTGTAGTGGCGGTCACGCACCTTCAGGATGACGTCAGAAGGCCGGCCTCCAGGGATGACGCTTCATCCCACGTGACAGCCTCTGCAGCCAATCACAGGCTGCCGCGTCAGAAAGGAGGAAGAAGAGGGACTCGTCACCAAGACAACGACCGGGTACATATGAACTGCTTTTTATTTTATTTTTAATCAGCAGATTCTTTTCTCTATCAGTGATTGATAGAGACAAGTGGCTGCCGATTAGTGTAATATTTCTGTAATGTATTTCTGTCCTCCCGGCCGTTGCTAGGCAATGGCTCCGTCACACACGGACGGCACACGGATGCCTTCCGTGTGCCTTCAGTGTTTTTGACGGCCCCATTGACTTGAATGGGCCTCACGGTCACGGAATCTCGGACCAAAGTAGGACATGCTCTACTTTGGATCTGAACGGAGCAACGGGACCGTCAAAACAACTGAAGTGTGCATGGCCCCATTGAAATGAATGGGTCAGGGTGCTAGCCATCAGAAAAATGGCTAGCATCCTGAAGAAAAACACTGAAGTGGGCATGAGGCCTTAAAAGACTGATAATGTAGGGGAGAAAAGAACTGGTTAATTTAGTTATTGAGTATAAAAAATTGTTGACAATGTAAATGTGACTGTGAAATGAAGCATGAAAGTAATTTTCCACTGCAGACCTGGTATAGCCATGAAGGAGGTTGTAAGCTTCATCTGATTTACTAAATTATATCCTCAAGTCTCCTTCTGCATCAAGTGATGAGATAACGTTAGTCATTGCAAGCTGCCTAGTGCTACAGCGAAGCTGCCACTCAAGTGCAATTCAAGTCATTCAATGGATTAAAGCTCTTGACGAAAAAAAAATGTGTTACACAGCTCAATTTCAGATACACTGCATTGACATTGAAGATGTTGCCTATTGAAAGAATCGGCAGATCTCTAGGCCTCAGGCAACTTTTTGTATAAGTAGCAGCCAGTCATAGTTCAAGCCTCTCATCAATTCTTTCTGGATAGCACAGGTGTCAGGAATTGAAACAAGAAACACCTGTGTTCCAGACAGTAGTTCTTCTCACTGAGCTATCAAGAATGTTGAACAGGTTCACTGCTGAATATTTTGGCTAGCTGCTCTTTATTTTTGTTCTTTGCTATTCCTTGCCTTGATTGCCTAATTAGTTTTACCCTTTTGGCGTCCTATTTAAGCCTGGACCTTGCACTTCCTCGTTGTCAGACTATTTAACTTCCTGCCTCTAGTTTAGTTATTTGCTGCCTCTCTACATACAGTTGATGCTTATTTGTGTACTGAACTTGGATTGTTTCCTGTACCCGTCTCACCCTCACGATACAAAAACTATTGCTGCTTATCTGTGTACCAAACTATGATTGCTTTTTGATCACATCTCTGATTAACTCTGGAAACTGTTGTCGCTATTATCTATGTACCGAATGGATTGTTTTTCTGATCACGTCTTTGCCTCGTGCTGCAAACTATTACCACTTATATGTGTACCGAACCTGGTCTGTTACTTGACTACTCTTTCTATTATCACCCTCCTGACAGATTTTTCAGCCACCGGTGTCTAAATCTGCTACAGACCTTGACAGAATAATCTGGCCCAAATATGGAGTCCACTGGAACATGCCCTTTGGCAACTACTGTATAAAGCAATGAATTCCTGAACTACAAGCATCAACTATCAAGACAAAACATTTTCAGCTGTAAAAATCGAGTGTGAGATGGACCTAGAGAGATTATTAAAACACAAAATCAACTTCTGGAGGTGCGTGGTTCAGCCACAGATTAAAGTTCACACATGCCACTATTAGTGGTGATCATCTCAAGATTAAATTGCTTAATCTTCGACAAGGAAAATACTCCGTTGCTGTATACACAACAGAATTTATCCATTACGCAGCTGATACCACATAAAAGCTAACGGCCCAGAAATGCCTATTTCGGCAAGTGCTTTTAGAGAAAGTGAAGGATGAACTTTCAAGTGGAAACCCCAGACAAATTGGAAGACTTAATTCAGTTGCGCATTTGAATTGATCAGAAATTGCACAGAAAATGAAAAATATCTTTTGTGGGTGGTAAGGCATACAAAATGTTTTTATTTAAAAATTGGCGGTAAGCAAAAAATCCATCTCACTAATTATATTGCAAAACCACTTATATTTAGACTGAAATATGGCTCTATTAAACCCTATAACATAAAAGTAATCTTAAAATGTAATGTCCCTCCCTTTCCCATATAATTAGAATAGCTATGCTAAATCAATTATATGATGGTGTGCAGGGCCGGTCTTAGGATAGATAGCGCCCCGTACAAAATTTTCTTTTGGCGCCCCAACCCATCATAAAAAAATGCCCCATAAAAAAGTATAATGCACCCCCACAGTATAATTCCCTTTTTAGTGCCCCACACAGTATAATGCCTTTAGTGCCCCACACACAGTATAATGTTCCCTAAGTGCCCCCACGCAGTATATTGCCCCCACACAGTATAATGCCTCTTTAGTGCCCCTCCCCTGGGTGCCACACACAGACCCTCCTTGTAGACAGTACCCCCTGTAGATTGTGCCATACAGTCCTCCCCTGTAGATACTGCCATACAGCCCCTTGTAGATAGTGCCATACAGCCCCAGACCTTCCCCTTGTAGATAGTTCGATACAGCCCCCCACCTCCCCCTTGTAGACAGTGCCCCCACCTCCCTCTTGTAGATAATGCCATACAGCCCCCACATCCTCTTGTAGATATTGCCATACAGCCCCCACCTCGCCCTTGTAGGCAGTGCCCCACAAACAAATGAAGCAAAAAAATATACTCACCTAGGCCCCACTCCCACAACGAATGAAGAATGCTCCACAATGCCGACAGGATCCTTCCGTAGGCCGGCGTGACCCAGTGAAATCATCACGCCGGCCTGCACAGGGATCCTGTCCCTGCGCCTAATGGCCTGTAGCCTAGTAAATGGCAGGGCAGGGGGATGCCTCCCTGCTTTGCCATAGTGTTTAATAGTAAAATAAATTTCGAAAGGATCCACCTGGGGTCTGGAAATAAACTTTCTCATACACTAATGAACTTTATGGAAACTTTCCCCTTCCCTGAGATTTCTGTCGGACAGTTGGTAGTTCTAAGAGGGATTGCAAGATGAAACGTCACATAATCCATCTTGGTTCTTCTGACTAGTTTAGAGGGATACTTGAGGAGAGGCAGGGCCGGCCCTAGGATAGATGGCACCCTGTGTGAAATGATCTTTTGGCGCCCCACCCCATCATTAAAAAAAAATGCCCCATAAAAAAATTATAATGCCCCTTTAGTGCCCCCATACAGTATAATAATATTTAATAATATAATATATTACAACCCCTTCAAGGACACATTATTTTGTCCTCTAATTATGCCCACAGTATTATGCCATCGGTAGTACCCCTACACAGTATAATGTCCGCTTAGTGGCCCCCACAAAATATAGTGTCCCCCTGTAGATTTTGCCATACAGCCTCCCTGTAGACAGTGCCATAATTCCCCACCTCCTTTTTGTAGATCATGCCATACAGCCCCAACCTCCCCCTTGTAGACATTGCCATACAGTCCCCCACCTCACCCTTGTAGACAGTGTCATACAGCCCCCACCTCCCCCTTGTAGACAGTGCCATACAGTGCCATACAGTCCCCCACCTCCCCCTTGTAGATCGTGCCATACAGTCCCCGCACCTCCCCCTTGTAGACAGTGCCCCCAAACAAAAACAAAAATTGTACTCACCGCCGTTCCCATGACGAACTGAGCTGCTCCATGACGGGACCCTGTAGCCTAAAACAGAGTTTCCCAACCTTTTCGGACTCGAGGCAGCACTGGAAAAAAAACATTTCCTCAGGGTCCCCCTACCAAAAGTTGTTTTCAGAAAGACAGAAAACGGCTAAGAACAAGCACTACACTTGTAGGGTGTAGCGTCCATGGCCGCAGGCCGTCGAGTTTACTCACCTCCCGCTCCATTCGGCTGTGTCTCGTATAGGAAGTCATCATCATCATCATCATCATCAACTGCCATGATTTCCTGGTCTATAAGAAGGCCCCAGGCCATCTAATCCTTGCCTGAGCGTTGTTAGTCTATCCCAGTCTGTCTCGCAAATGGTCCCTTAGTGTTTCCCATTCCAGCTGTTACCCGTGCCCTGTTACCCGTTCCTGTAATCCGTATTGTTCCAGTTCCTGTGCCTACCAGCGTTGTAATCGTGTCTTCTGCCACGTCCACTGTCTTCTGCCACGTCCAGTGTCGTTTGCCACGTCCAGTGTCATCTGCTACGTCCATGGTGTCCTGCCACGTCGTCTGCCACGTCCAGTGTCTTCTGCCGCGTCCAGTGTCGTCTGCCACGTCCAGTGTCTTCTGCTTCATCGAATACTGCCCGCCATGTCTGGCGCCACCTGCCGCACCAGCCTCCATCCGTGCTGTAGCCACAGCCACCGTCCGGACTATTTCAAGTACCCAAGCATTACTGTCATTGACTTTCACATAGACTGTGACTTGGTCAGCTGCCTCCCCGCTACGGCGGAGCGGCCTAGTGGGTCCACATACCCTGTGTACGTGAGGGTACGCTCAGGCCATGGAACCCGCTGGCCAGAGCAAGACCACAGTCCAGAAGATTCAGACAGAGATGCATGACCTACGCACACGTCAGGATCAACTCCTTGAGGCGGTGAATTCTTTCATGGTCCGCCTGGATCGACTCGCTGTTCCACCTCCGGTTCTTCCTCCTGAAGCTGTTGCTGTGCCACTGCCTGTTGCTCCTCCTGTTTGTCCCGGATCCACAGTTCCTCTGCCTCTTCCTCCTCACTACGACGGTGACCCCAGAGCATGTAGAGGATTTCTCAATCAATGCACGGTGCATTTTAGGCTACGGCCTCATCTCTTCCCCTCCGAGGAGGCCAAAGTGGCGTTTATTATCTCCCTCCTCGCTGGCAAGGCCCTCGCATGGGCGAACCCAATCTTGGAGCAACAAGGACCTGTATCCTCGGACCTAGCCTTGTTCCTGCAGTCCTTTCGTGCCGTGTTCGAGGAGCCGGGTCGAACATCCTCTGCCGCAGCCACTCTGTTGACCCTCAAGCAAGAAGGCTCCACTGTAGGGGAGCATGCTATCTCCTTCCGTACCCTAGGAGCCGAGCTGGCATGGAACAATGAGGCACTGGTGGCGACCTTCTGGCAGGGACTGTCCTCTCACATCAAGGACGAACTGGCAGCCCGCGACCTTCCTTCTACCTTGGATGCCCTCATCCTGTTAGCCACCCGGGTTGATATGAGAATCCGGGAGCGCTCTCTAGAGGTTCGACAGGAGAGCCGGGTTCACAGACGAGCACCATCAGTCCAGAGACCACTATTGTCCACTCCTAGTGCGCTACCTGAAGAACCCATGCAGGTAGACAGAGTCCGGTTATCTGAACAGGAGAAGCAGCGCAGACGCTCCTCTGGACTATGTATGTATTGTGGCCTCAAGGGTCATTTTGTGCGCCAATGCCCACAGAAACCGGGAAACTCCAGTACCTAGGGTTGATTGGAGAGGCAACCCCAGGTGGAACGTCTCCAAACGTTAAAACCTCTTCCAGATTATCGATTCCTGTGGCCATCGTCACCGGAGAGACATCACATCCTTCCTCCGCCTATCTTGACTCTGGAGCGGCTGCTAATTTCATCCAGCAGGATCTAGTGGATCGTTTTCGTCTACCCACAGTCCGTCTGGAGAGACCCCTGGCTGTTGCCTCTGTGAATGGTCTACCATTGCCTGATCCGATCATGCTCATCACAGTGCCATTGACACTACGGGTCGGAGCTCTTCACTCAGAACAGATCACCTTCCTGGTACTACCCAAGGCTATCAATCCTATCCTGCTGGGTCTGCCATGGCTCCGTCTGCACGCCCCGACACTTGACTGGAATTCTGGAGAGGTTCTTCAATGGGGTTCCAGATGCCATAGCCATTGCCTGTCACAAGTCCGTCCTGTTGTGCCCCCTCTGCCTCAGTCACTTTCCGGTTTACCACCTCAGTATGCCAGTTTTGCGGATGTCTTTTGCAAACGAGAGGCTGAGACGTTGCCTCCTTATCGGAATTATGACTGTCCCATTGAATTGGTCCCCAATGCTACTCTTCCACGTGGACGAGCATATCCTCTCTCCTTGCCAGAGACTTTATCGATGTCAGCCTATATCAAGGAGAACTTGGAGAGTGGCTTCTTCTTCGAAGGCTTCTTCTTCGTTAAAAAGAGAGATGGATCTCTTCGACCCTGCATTGACTACCGTGGTCTCAATCAGATCACGGTCAAGAACAAATACCCGTTGCCACTTATTTCCGAGCTCTTCGATCGCATACGAGGAGCCCAAAATTTTTCTAAGCTAGATCTGCGGGGGGCTTATAATCTAATCCGGATTCGCCGGGGTGACGAATGGAAGACGGCATTTAACACCCGCGATGGGCACTACGAATACCTAGTGATGCCCTTCGGACTGTGTAACGCTCCCGCAGTATTTCAGGAGTTCGTTAATGATATCTTCCGAGATCTCCTCTATATGTGTGTTGTAGTTTATCTCTATGATATTTACATTTTCTCCCCAGATCTGTTGACCCATCGGAGGCATGTTCGTCAAGTTCTTCTGCGACTAAGAGAGAATCGCTTGTATGCCAAGTTGGAAAAGTGCACCTTTGAAAAGAGGTCTTTGCCCTTCCTGGGCTATGTCATCTCGGATCAAGGCCTTAAGATGGACCCTGAGCAACTAAAATCTGTCCTGGAATGGCCACGTCCTCAAGGCCTAAGGGCCATACAACGGTTCCTGGGATTCGCCAATTTCTACCGGCAGTTTATTCCGAACTTTTCTTCTCTGACGGCTCCCATCTCTACCCTTACCAAGAAGGGTGTGAACGCCAAGGTGTGGACTCCAGAGGCAGAGTCCGCATTCATTAGCCTCAAGAAAGCCTTCACTTCAGCTTCAATCCTCCATCACCCTGACGTGTCTCGGCAGTTCTCACTAGAAGTGGACGCCTCCTCTGTTGGTGCAGGTGCACTTCTGTTCCAGAGGAGCTCCAAAGGAAAGGCAGTGGTATGTGGCTACTACTCAAGACTGTTTTCTTCTGCTGAGCGCAATTACTCCATTGGAGATCGGGAGCTACTGGCTATCAAATTGGCTCTGGAGGAGTGGAGACATCTTCTGGAGGGCGCTGCTCACCCCATCCTGATCTTCACTGACCACAAGAACCTCACCTACCTTCGTCCGCTCAAAGACTAAATCCCCGTCAAGCCAGGTGGTCACTGTTCTTCACCTGTTTCCAATTTCTGCTCCACTACCGTCCGGCTGACAAGAATGTGAGGGCCGATGCCCTGTCCAGATCATTTGAGATGGAAGACACGGTGGAGTCCCTTCAGACTATCATAGACCCATCCTGCGTTGTCACCGCTAATCCTCTGCAGCTTAGAAATATCCCTCCGGGGAGGACTTTTGTTCGGTTGGCAGACAGAAAAAGAATTCTCAGCTGGGGACACAGTTCTAAACTAGCTGGGCACGCTGGTGTCCGTAAAACCCAAGACCTTATTGCCCGTCACTTCTGGTGGCCCACGCTACCTAAAGATGTTCTGGACTTTGTCTCTGCTTGCTCTGTGTGTGCCTCTAACAAAGTGACTCACTCCAAGCCTGCCGGCATGCTTCAACCTCTGCCTGTACCCAGTGCCCCCTGGCAGCACATCGCAATGGACTTCGTCATAGACCTTCCTCCCTCAGCAGGATGCAACACCATCTGGGTGGTGGTGGACCAGTTCTCTAAGATGGCACATTTTATCCCGCTGACCGGCCTACCTTCTGCTCCCCGACTGGCGAGTCTCTTCATTCAACACATCTTCCGCTTGCATGGCTTGCCTCTTCACATTGTGTTCGACCGGGGGGTTCAGTTTACCTCTAAGTTCTGGAGAGCCCTCTGTAAACTCCTGGATGTGAGTTTGGACTTTTCCTCTGCCTATCACCCCCAATCCAATGGCCAAGTTTAGAGGATCAACCAGATCATGGAAAATTATCTCCGCCACTTCATCTCTTCACAGCACGATAACTGGGTACAGCTTCTTCCATGGGCTGAGTTTTCATACAGCAACCACACAAGTGAGTCCACCACTTCCACTCCGTTTCACATCGTGTACAGTCAACATCCCAGAGTCCCTCTTCCAGTGTCGACTTCATCTCAGGTACCCGCTGCTGACTCTGCATATGGGGACTTCCTGCAAATCTGGCAACAGACTCGGTCCTCTATTTTGCTGGCAGTAGATTGCATGAAGCGAAAGGCAGATACTAAGAGAAGAGAGCCGCCTCAGTATCCTCCAGGGACTAAAGTCTGGCTGTCCTCTCGGAACATTCGCTTGAAGGTACCCTCATACAAGTTCGCCCCCAGGTTCCTTGGTCCTTTCGAGATTCTGCAAAAGATCAACCCTGTCTCTTATAAACTGCGGCTGCCTCCTACCCTCAGAATCCCTAACTCCTTCCATGTGTCCCTCGTGAAACCAGTGGTCCTGAACCGCTACAGCAAGACTTCTAGTTCCACAGTTGCCCCCAGCGGTCCTTCTGATGTATTCGAGGTAAAATAGATCCTGGACTGCAAAAGGGTAGGAGGAAGGACTTTCTATTTGGTGGACTGGAGAGGGTTTGGTCCTGAGGAGAGGTCCTGGAAGCCAGAAGAGAACCTCAGTGCTCCTGATTAGAGATGAGCGAACTTATGAAAAGTTCGGTTCGGCTGGTTTGCCGAATTTCATGAAAAAGTTTGATTCGGACCAAACTAGTTCTGACCGAACCTGTAATACAAGAAAGCCCCTAAAAATCATGTATAACACTGTTTAAAAGCCCTAGAAGCCCTGTATAACACTCTTAGGTCACCCATGAGTCTATCCAAGTACTTTTGAGCTGTCTTTAAGGCAAAGTTAGTGTCAAAGTTACGCCAACATGTATGGCTATAGGAAAACGGATGGGACAGGGTGATAACTAACAGAAACCACTGCACTTGTGCATGTTGTATGCTTAATGCATTGTTAAAAAAGGTACAAAAATTAACAATTTTTGGCGGCAGATGCCTGCCAGGGTTCATACATATAAGGTGGTAAAAGAAGAAGCAATGGCTTTTGACAAGCCCTCCAAAAATTTACCCTTTTTATTGGCAGATGCCTGCCGGGGTTCATCCATACATGGATGTAAAAGCAACAAGCAATGGCTTTTCACAAGCCCTCCAAAAATGTACCCTTTTTATTGACAGATGCCTGCCGGGGTTCATCCATACATGGATGTAAAAGCAACAAGCAATGGCTTTTCACAAGCCCTCCAAAAATGTACCCTTTTTATTGGCAGATGCCTGCCGGGGTTCATCCATACATGGATGTAATGTAAAAGCAACAAGCAATGGCTTTTCACAAGCCCTCCAAAAATTTACCCTTTTTATTGGCAGATGCCTGCCGGGGTTCATCCATACATGGATGTAATGTAAAAGCAAAAAGCAATGGCTTTTGACAAGCCCTCCAAAAATGTACCCTTTTTATTGGCAGCTGCCTGCCGGGGTTCATCCATACATGGATGTAAAAGCAACAAGCAATGGCTTTTGACAAGCCCTCCAAAAATTTACCCTTTTTATTGGCAGATGCCTGCCGGGGTTCATCCATACATGGATGTAAAAGTAACAAACAATGGCTTTTGACAAGCCCTCCAAAAATTTACCCTTTTTATTTTTCAGATGCCTGCCGGGGTTCATCCATACATGGATGTAAAAGAAACAAGCAATGGCTTTTCACAAGCCCTCCAAAAATTTACCCTTTTTATTGGCAGATGCCTGCCAGGGTTCATCCATACATGGATGTAAAAGCAACAAGCAATGGCTTTTGACAAGCCCTCCAGGCCTGCTTGTAGCAGACGGCAGTGGAGGTGTATTGGTGGTAGTAGAGGTAGCCAACAGACAGCAAGGTTGGTAGTAGTAGTAGCAGCACATTTGTTAGAGACTGGACAGTCACAGGACAAAGCCCTGTGGTGGGGCAGGCCTCAGGCCTACTTGTAGCAGACGGCAGTGGAGGTGTATTGGTGGTAGTAGAGGTAGCCAACAGACAGCAATTGTGGTAGTAGTAGTAGCAGCACATTAAAAGACACTGGACAGTCACAGGACAAAGCCCTGTGGTGGGGCAGGCCTGCTTGTAGCAGACGGCAGTGGAGGTGTATTGGTGGTAGTAGAGGTAGCCAACAGACAGCACGGGTGGTGGTAGTAGTAGTAGTAGCAGCACATTAAAATAGACTGGACAGTCACAGGACAAAGCCCTGTGGTGGGGCAGGCCTGCTTGTAGCAGACGGCACTGGGGGTGGATTGGTGGTAGAAGTAGTAGCAGCACCAACAGCGGCACATTAAAAAAAGAGTGGACAGGACAGAATCCCGTAGTAGCAGGCGGCAGTAGCAGGCGGCAGCGGCAGCAGCAATGTCAGATCTAATCAATTTTGAAATCCTCACCGTTCCCCGCTTGATTCATTTTAAGAAACGTGAGATTTTCCAAGCTGTTGGCGGACAATCTTGTTCGCTTAGGGGTGACGAAGCCCCCTGCCGCGCTGAATACCCTCTCTGACGCTACACTGGAGGGTGGACAAGACAGTACACCCATGGCAAACTGGGCCAGTTCTTGCCAATGATCCAATCTGCTGACCCAGAAGTCCATGGGGTCTGGGATCAGAATTTCTGACGGAGAAAGGGCACAGTCCAGGTACGAGTGAACCTGGTTGTTTAGGTGCTGGACCTGGTGATGGTGAACATCCCTTTGGTGACTACGATGTGTGTCAGGTCGGGGTATTGGATGTAAAAATGTTGTCATCATATTTTCCAAACTGAATTGGCTGCTGCTGCCGCTGCTGCCGCCTATTGCAGAGGTAGCTCTGCCAGAGGCGGTGCAACGATGAGACAGTGGGGAGCGGAGAGTGGCCCCCCGGTCAGACATGCATGCAGCAGGTGTTTGCCGTTTGAAAGCCGTGACAAGCTGGCTGCATAGCTTCTCTCGATAATAAGACAATTTTGCCTCCCTCTAGGAAGGCGCAAAAAAGTCCCCCATTCTGGCTTTATACCGAGGGTCTAAAAGTGTGGCTATCCAGTACTCATCTCTTTGTTTCATGCTAACAATACGACAGTCAGCGCGCAAGTAACGAAGCATACAGCTCGCCATCCTGGCCAGCGTTTCAGAGGGCCCGGTTGGTTCCATCTCCGCCCCATACTGCCATGGTTGTCCATCATCAAGGTCGTCGTCAGACTCGTCATCACCATCACTGTCATGTTGTGCGGCTGCCTCGTTCCCTATCCCTTCCTGTGATTCCATCTCCAAATCCAGCTCCTCTTCAGGTCCTGTTTCCTCATCCTCATCCTCCTCCTCCTCCTCCTCCTCAACATCCATAGCCAGATGTGATCCTTCCTCCATCCTTTGCTGAATCATCGCTGTGAGCGTTTGCTCCATAATGAATATTAGCGGCATAACATCGTTCATTCCGCTAGCGTCACGGCTCACAAATCGTGTGGCCTCTTCAAAGGGCTTCAAAACGCGACATGCGTCTCTAACCAGCTGCCAGTGCCTGAGCTCGAAATTACACTGGCTCCAAACGCTGCCCGCCTGCTGCATCAGGAAATCATTCACGGCTTTCCGCTGTTCGTACAGACGGTCCAACATGTGCAGGGTGGAATTCCAGCGTGTTGGAACGTCGCAAATCAGGCTGTGTTCTGGGAGATTGTTTTGACGCTGCAAGTCCAGGAGGGCGTGCTTAAATGCATACAAACGTCTAAAGTGAACGCAAACCCTCCTGGACATGGCCAGCACACCCTTCAAACCAACATATGACTTTAAGAAGCGTGTTATGACCATATTGATCACATGTGCCATGCAAGGAGCGTGCGTCAGGTGACCTAGACGCAGTGCAGCCACAACGTTCTTCCAGTTATCAGAGACAACATTGCCCAGTGTGAGTTTCAGAGGAGACAGCCAGCGTGCGATTTCCTCCTTGATGCACAGCAGCAGCTCCTGCCCTGTGTGGCTTTTCTCGCCCAGGCTCAGCAGGTGTAAGACAGCGTTGTGGCGCTTCACCTTGCACCTATGAAAAGAGGAGGAAGGAGGAGTGGAAGATACGCTGTGTCCTGTCGGGGACGGGAAGACCTCCATTGAGGAGGGCAAGGAGGAGGAGTAGGAAGAGGAGGATGGTAGGCGCCTGGTGTACGGAGTAGAACCAGAAAGATACAAGCGTAGAGGTGGTAATGCCTGGCATTGCTGCGGTGGTGCATCAGACTGCAAAATATTGACCCAGTGGGCCGTGAAAGACATGTACTGTCCCTACCCATAGTTGCTGCTCCACGTATCGACGGTGGCATTTACCCTGCTGCACACGGATAATTGCAAGGACTGGCACACCTTTTCCTCCACGTGCTTGTGCAAGGCAGAGACAGCTGTTTTGGAGAAGTAATGTCGGCTAGGTATTCGCCACCTAGGCTGAGCGCACGCCATCAATTGCTTGAAGCCGGCGGAGTCGACCAGGTGGTACGGCAGCGACTGCACCACCAACAACTTAGCCAGGTGTGAATTAAGCCACACGACAAGTGGATGACTGGGTATATATTGTTGCTTATTGGACAACGATTCCGTAATGGATAACTGACGGGACGTAGGAGCAGCACTAGATGACAGTGATGATGATGATGATGACAACGACATGGTGGATAAGGCCTGGCTACTACTTAGATGACAGGGACTCGGAGCAGCAGCAGCAGCGGCAGATGGGGTCTTCATTAGATGTACATGATGGTGGGGCATGTCGATTGTCCCACATGGCCTTGTGATGCCGCTCCATGTGTTTACGTAGAGCGGTAGTTCCTACATTGCTGCCCTGCCCACGCCTTACTTTCTGCTTGCAGATACGGCACTGTGCCATGTTTTCGTCCTCCGGGAAGGTACAGAAAAATTGCCACACGGCAGAGTACCGTAAAGAGGTAGTACCACGTCCACCACCACCACCACCACCCGAGCTTGCCCCTTGTCTGGCAGGCTTTTTTCGGGAGCCTACACCAGCATCAGTGTAGCCGTCACCGGCTCCTGAGCTGACCCTACCGCTGCAACGTTTTGCAGATTGACTTCTGCCCCTACCTCGGCTTGGCTGTTTATCACTGCCAGTGCCGCCACTACTACCCTCCTCCTCTGACGCCGTCATCACCTCGTCACCTGGTTCCCACGTCCTGTCTAAAACAACATCATTATCATAGCCCTCCTCATCATCCCCGCCACTTCTGTCACTGTGTTGTGAATGTGATGTGACATCATGGCGGGTTCCATGCCCCCCCTCATTACTGCGTCTGCCACCACGGCTACCACCACCAACACCCCCACTACCACAGCTATGCGTCTCGGACACCGCTTCCACCTCCACTACCGCCGCAACACACTCCGTTGGCTGACTCGCGGAAAACAAATCATCATCACTATGTTGTTCAGTATCTAACTTCGCACCTGAGGAGATGTCTCTTAGGACTCTCAGGAAAGATGGCTTCCCGCTAGGAAGGGGGAGTGAAGACATAGATGATGGAATAGAAATGCTAGAAATACCCATATTACTACTGTCACTGTGCCAAGGAACTGTAGAGGATCTGGAATCCAACGAAACCTGGCTTGAAGCCAGATCGTCAGAGTCTTCCTGCTGAGATGACCGCGAGCCAGCCAACCAGTCCACAATGGTCGTATTGTCTAAAGTAACCCGCCCACCGGAGGAGATGGACAAGTCTGGCTTGCTGATACTGCTACTACTACCAGCAGGTACATGGCTGCTGCTACTAGTGGAACTGGGCACATGTCTTGTGCCACAAATGCTGGTACTGGGTCTGGCACCAACAGATCCAACATTTGGACTGGAAGAGGACACGGCATGGGTGTGTTTTCCTCTACCCCGTCCTTTCACAACCTTTTTTTTACCAGACATTTCACTGCTGGAGTGCAGCAAGTTGAATCAAAACCCGGGGGATGAGCCCCTTCTAAAAGCGTATTCACACACTGGCTTGGCAAATGGCAATGAATGAGAATTTCTATCAGCCACGCCGCGGTGCACTCAGGGAATGCTGGGCGTTGTAGTAGTACTACTACAAAGGCTGCCTGTATTGCAAGTTGGGTAGATATTTGTTATGTTAATGGCCGGGGATGAGCCCCTTCTAAAAGCATATTCACACACTGGCTTGGCAAATGGCAATGAATGAGAATTTCTATCAGCCACGCCGCGGTGCACTCAGGGAATGCTGGGCGTTATAGTACTACTACAAAGGCTGCCTGTATTGCAAGTTGGATTGTTATTTGTTATGTTAACGGCCGGGGATGAGCCCCTTCTAAAAGCGTATTCACACACTGGCTTGGCAAATGGCAATGAATGAGAATTTCTATCAGCCACGCCGCGGTGCACTCAGGGAATGCTGGGCGTTGTAGTAGTACTACTACTACAAAGGCTGCCTGTATTGCTAGTTGGATTGTTATTTGTTATGTTAACGGCCGGGGATGAGACCCTTCTAAAAGCGTATTCACACACTGGCTTGGCAAATGGCAATGAATGAGAATTTCTATCAGCCACGCCGCGGTGCACTCAGGGAATGCTGGGCGTTGTAGTACTACAAAGGCTGCCTGTATTGCAAGTTGGATTGTTATGTTAATGGTAACGGAGATGAGCCCCTTCTAAAAGCGTATTCACACACTGGCTTGGCAAATGGCAATGAATGAGAATTTCTATCAGCCACTGCACTGACTCAGGGAATGCTGGGCGTTGTAGTACTACAAAGGCTGCCTCAGCTGCCTGTATTGCAAATTGGATGCTACGGCCGGGGATGAGCCCCTTCTAAAAGCGTATTCACACACTGGCTTGGCAAATGGCAATGAATGAGAATTTCTATCAGCCACTGCACTGACTCAGGGAATGCTGGGCGTTGTAGTAATACAAAGGCTGCCTCAGCTGCCTGTATTGCAAGTTGGATGCAACGGCCCTGGATGAGCCCCTTCTAAAAGCTTATTCACGCACTGGCTTGGCAAATGGAGAATTTTTATTGCAATTTGGATGTTGAGAGTAGACTCCCGCTGTAGTGGATGAGCCCCTTCGATTGCTGGATTCCTAAAGCCTTCCCTAACTGCACAGAGATGCTATCCCTACAGCTCCTGTCTGTAAAATGGCCGCTGAGCTCCGTGCATAGACTTTTATTGCAGGCTTGAGCCCGCCCCTATGCTGCCTCCCGATTGGCTGGGAGAGCCTTTTGCAAGGCATTATGGGGTAGCCTGATGTCAGGTGATATTGTGAAATCCTCCATTTTACATCTAACATGTGGCAGGCGCCAAAATGTAGCCAGGTTCGGTTGTCCCGGTTCGCTCATCTCTACTCCTGATCTTATTAAAAAATTCCTCTCTCGCTCTGGCCCCAAGAAGAGGGGGCGTATGAGGGGGGATACTGTAGCGTCCAAGACAGCGGGCCGTCGGGTTTACTCACCTCCCGATGCCCGCAGCCATGGATCCGTGAGCGCTGGTCCCCGTCTCCCTACCAGGAGACGCCAGCGCTCACTTCCGCTCCATTCGGCTGTGTCCCGTAGGGTAGGCGCGCACGCTCGCGCCCAGCCTTAAAGGGCCAGCGTGCGCAAATAGGAAGTCGTCATCATCATCAACTGCCACGATTTCCTGGTCTATAAGAAGGCCCCAGGCCTTCTAATCCTTGCCTGAGCGTTGTTAGTCTATCGCAGTCTGTCTCGCAAATGGTCCCTTAGTGTTTCCCGTTCCAGCTGTTACCCGTGCCCTGTTACCCGTTCCTGTAATCCGTATTGTTCCAGTTCCTGTGCCTACCAGCGTTGGAGTCGTGTCTTCTGCCACGTCCAGTGTCTTCTGCCACGTCCAGTGTCGTTTGCCACGTCCAGTGTCGTTTGCCACGTCCAGTGACTTCTGCCACGTCCAGTGTCCCCTGCCATGTCCAGTGTCTTCTGCCACGTCCAGTGTCTTCTGCCACGTCCAGTGTCTTCTGCCACGTCCTGTAAAGGATTTGCCAGACACAGGTTCTGTGTCGACACCCGTGGGCAATCAGTCTGCACCTGCTCCTATGTCTGTGAGACTGACTCCATCTTCCACCACTCAGGATGGCAGGCTTAGGAGTGGGAGAGCCTATCACAGCCTGGCCAGACGGAGCTAGTTCCCGCCCACTGTCTATTTATACCTGCCTTTCCTGTTCCTCCTTTGCCTGTGATTCTTCTATGCTTATTTCCTGGCTTGCTGCTGCTGCTTGTACTATTGATCCTCTGCTTGTTATTGACCTTGGCTTTCTGACCACTCTCCTGCTCAGCGTTTTGTACCTCGCTCTCTCCTTTTTTGACTCTGCTCGTTCACCCCTCTTGTTGCTCACGGTGTCTCCGTGGGCAGCTTCCCCGTTTCCCTTTTTCTGTGTACCCCTGTCTGTTTTGTCTGTCTTGCACTTACTGAGCGTAGGGACCGTCGCCCAGTTGTACCCCGTCGCTTAGGACGGGTCGTTGCAAGTAGGCAGGGACTGAGTGGCGGGTAGATTAGGGATCACCTGTCTGTCTCCCTAACCCTGTCATTACATAATCACAGGCCCATATACATGGTCTTCCCTGGTCCCTGACACATCTATGGACCCCCTTGAGACCCTGGCTCAGCAGATGCGGGGCCTCTCCCTACAGGTCCAGGCCCTGGCTCAGAGGGACAATGCTTCCCTGGTAGTGCCCCCCACCTCACCTCTTGAACCCCACCTCAAGTTGCCTGACCGGTTCTCAGGGGACCGGAAGACTTTTTTCTCCTTTCGGGAGAGTTGTAGACTCTATTTTCGCTTAAAGCCCCACTCCTCAGGTTCTGAGAGCCAGCGGGTGGGTATATTTATGTCCCGGCTCCAGTACGAGCCCCAAGAATGGGCCTTCTCCTTGGCTCCTGACGCCCCTGAACTTTCCTCCGTTGATCTTTTCTTTTCTGCTCTCGGGCTCATTTATGACGAGACTGACAGGACTGCCTTTGCCAAGAGTCAGCTGGTGACCTTACGTCAGGGTAAGAGACCTGTAGAGGAGTATTGTTCAGACTTTAGGAAGTGGTGTGTAGCTTCTCGGTGGAATGACCCTGCCTTGAGGTGCCTGTTTAGATTGGGTCTGTCGAACGCCCTGAGAGACCTGCTAGTTAGCTATCCCTCTGCTGACCCCCTAGATCAGGTTATGGCTTTAGCGGTACGACTTGACCGACGTCTCAGGGAATGACGACTTGAACATTTTTGTGCCTTCTCCTCTGACTCCCCCATGATGGCTCCCGAGGTTCCGTTGCTTCATTCTTCCACGGAAAACTCGGATGAAACTATGCAACTCGGGGCCTCCGTGTCCCCCCAACAACGTAGAGAGTTCCGCAGGAAGAATGGTCTCTGCTTCTACTGTGGGGATGACAAGCATCAAGTGAACAACGGGCGTAAGAATAAGCAGCCGGAAGAACTTCCGCGCTTAAGTGATCATCGGGGAGGTCACTTGGGCGCACAGGTATTTCCCGTAAAGATGAAACCTAATAAAATCTTGCTTCCCTTTCAGGTCTCTTTTGGTGGTAGGTCTGCTACCGGCAGTGCCTTCGTGGATTCAGCGTCTTCTGCTAATATTATGTCTGTGGAATTTGCTATGTCTCTAGCTATGCCATTGATTGATTTGCCTAAACCTGTCCCGGTAGTGGGTATCGACTCCACTCCTCTTGCTAATGGTTATTTTACACAGCATACCCCTGTTTTTGAACTCCTTGTTGGCTCCATGCATTTGGAGCAGTGCTCTGTACTGGTGATGCAGGGATTATCGTCCGATTTGGTTTTAGGCCTTCCCTGGTTGCATTTGCATAGTCCAACGTTTAACTGGAATACTGGGGATCTTACCAAATGGGGTAATGAATGCATGACATCATGTTTTTCTGTTAAAGAGGCTCTGTCACCAGATTTTGCAACCCCTATCTCCTATTGCAGCAGATCGGCGCTGCAATGTAGATAAGAGTAACGTTTTTTGTTTTTTTAAAACGAGCATTTTTGGCCAAGTTATGACCATTTTTATATTTATGCAAATGAGGCTTTCTAAAGTACAACTGGGCGTGTTTAAAGTAAAAGTACAACTGGGCGTGTATTATGTGCGTACATCTGGGCGTTTTTACTTCTTTTACTAGCTGGGCATTGTGAATGGGAGTGTATGATGCTGACGAATCAGCATCATCCACTTCTCTTCGTTAACACCCAGCTTCTGGCAGTGCACAGACACAGCGTGTTCTCGAGAGATCACGCTGTGACGTCACTCACTTCCTGCCCCAGGTCCTGCATCGTGTCGGACGAGCGAGGACACATCGGCACCAAAGGCTTCAGTTGATTCTGCAGCAGCATCGGCGTTTGCAGGTAAGTCGATGTAGCTACTTACCTGCAAACGCTGATGCTGCTGCAGAATCAACTGTAGCCTCATAAATATAAAAATGGTCATAACTTGGCCAAAGATGCTCGTTTTAAAAAAAAAAAAAACGTTACTCTTATCTACATTGCAGCGCCGATCTGCTGCAATAGGAGATAGGGGTTGCAAAATCTGGTGACAGAGCCTCTTTAATTCTATTTCTCTCCCTGAGGAGGTGAACACTCTACCTGAGTTTGTTCAGGACTTCGCTGATGTTTTCTCTAAAGAGGCTTCCGAAGTGTTACCTCCTCATAGAGAATACGATTGCGCAATCGATTTGGTACCAGGAGCTAAGCTCCCTAAGGGTAGGATATTCAATCTCTCTTGTCCCGAACGTGAAGCCATGAGAGAGTATATCCAGGAATGCCTGGCCAAGGGTTACATTCGCCCCTCTACTTCTCCGGTAGGTGCTGGCTTCTTCTTCGTAGGGAAGAAGGATGGTGGTCTTAGGCCATGGATTGACTACCAAAACTTGAATAAGGTCACTGTAAGGAACCAGTACCCCCTTCCTTTGATTCCTGATCTCTTCAATCAGGTTCAGGGGGCCCAATGGTTCTCTAAGTTTGATCTACGGGGGGCGTATAACCTTATCTGCATCAAAGAGGGGGATGAGTGGAAGACTGCGTTTAACACGCCCGAAGGTCATTTTGAATACCTCGTCATGCCCTTTCGGTTGTGTAATGCTCCCGCGGTCTTCCAGAATTTCATAAATGGGATTTTAAGAGACTATCTGGGGGTATTTCTTGTAGTGTACCTTGATGACATACTTGTGTTTTCCAAGGACTGGTCCTCCCACATTGAGCATGTCAGGAAGGTGCTCCAGGCACTTCGGGAAAACAAATTGTTTGCTAAAACCGAAAAATGTGTGTTTGGGGTGCAGGAGATACCATTTTTGGGTCAAATCCTCACTCCTCATGAATTCCGCATGGACCCTGCCAAGGTTCAGGCTGTGGCTGAATGGGTCCAACCTGCCTCCCTGAAGGCATTACAGTGCTTCCTGGGGTTTGCTAATTATTACAGGAGAATTATTGCTAACTTCTCAGTCATCGCTAAGCCTCTTACGGATCTTACTCGCAAAGGTGATGACCTCCGCCACTGGCCTCCTGAGGCGGTCCAGGCTTTTGAGGTCCTTAAGAAGTGCTTTATCTCGGCCCCTGTGCTGATTCAGCCTAACCAAATGGAGCCATACATCGTGGAGGTTGACCCCTCCGAGGTGGGAGTGGGTGCTGTCTTGTCCCAGGGTACCAGGTCCCTCACCCATCTCCGTCCCTGTGCCTACTTATCCAGGAAGTTCTCGCCCACTGAGAGTAACTATGATATTGGCAACCGCGAACTCTTAGCCATTAAATGGGTATTTGAAGAGTGGCGCCACTTCCTGGAGGGGGCTAGGCACCAGGTAACGGTCCTTACCGACCACAAGTATCTGGTTTTCTTAGAATCTGCCCGGAGGCTAAACCCGAGACAAGCTCGATGGGCGTTATTTTTTACTAGATTCAACTTTTTGGTCACCTATAGAGCTGGGTCTAAAAATATTAAGGCTGATGCACTGTCGCGTAGCTTCATGGCCAGTCCTCCTTCGGAGGAAGATCCTGCATGTATTTTGCCTCCAGGTATAATAATTTCCTCTATTGATTCTGACTTAGTCTCCGAAATTGCGGCTGATCAAGGTTCAGCTCCCGGGAACCTTCCTGAGAACAAGCTGTTTGTTCCCCTGCAATTCCGGCTAAGGGTACTCAGGGAAAATCATGACTCTGCACTATCTGGCCATCCTGGCATCCTGGGTACCAAGCATCTCATTGCCAGAAACTATTGGTGGCCTGGGTTGCTTAAAGACGCTAAGGCCTACGTCGCCGCTTGTGAAATTTGTGCTAGGTCCAAGACTCCCAGGTCCCGACCAGCGGGCTTATTATGTTCTTTGCCCATTCCCCAGACACCTTGGACCCATATCTCCATGGAATTTATCACCGATTTGCCTCCATCTCAAGGCAAGTCGGTGGTGTGGTTTGTAGTAGACCGTTTCAGTAAGATGTGCCACTTTGTGCCCCTCAAGAAACTACCCAATGCTAAGACGTTAACTACCTTGTTTGTCAAACACATCCTGCGTCTCCATGGGGTTCCTGTCAATATTGTTTCTGACAGAGGGGTATAATTTGTTTCATTGTTTTGGAGAGCCTTCTGTAAAAAGTTGGAGATTGATCTGTCCTTCTCCTCGGCCTTCCATCCTGAAACTAATGGCCAAACTGAGAGGACTAATCAGTCTCTAGAACATTATTTAAGGTGTTTCATCTCTGACTGTCAATATGATTGGGTCTCCTTCATTCCCCTCGCCGAATTTTCCCTTAATAACTGGATCAGTAACTCGTCAGGGGTCTCCCCCTTTTTCTGTAATTTTGGGTTTAATCCACGGTTCTCCTCCGTTTCACCTGGTAGTTCCAACAATCCCGAGGTAGATGTCGTTCATCAGGAACTGTGCAGAGTCTGGGCCCAGGTTCAGAAGAACCTAGAGGCGTCCCAGAGCATACAAAAGACTCAGTCAGATAGAAGACGTTCTGCTAACCCCTTGTTTGTGGTCAGGGATCTGGTGTGGCTATCTTCTAAAAATTTGCGCCTTAAAGTCCCGTCCAAAAAATGTTTTGACTGCATACGAGGAACTAAAATGTTCTCCATACTAGATCTGCGTGGGCCTTATAACCTAATTCGGATTCGCCGGAGTGACGAGTGGAAGACGCCATTCAACACCCGAGATGGGCACTATGAATATCTGGTTATGCCCTTCGGCCTATGTAACGCCCTCGGGGTCTTCCAAGAAATTTTTCAATGACATCTTCCGGGATCTTCTCTATGTTTCTGTTGTGGTCTATCTTGATGATATCTTAATTTTTTATCCAGATCCGTTGACTCATCAGAGACATGTCCGCCAAGTTCTGCTGCGATTGAGGGAGAATCGCCTGTATGCCAAGTTGGAGAAGTGCATGTTTGAGATTAGCTCTCTACCCTTCCTGGGCTACATAATCTCGGACCAGGGTCTTAAAATGGATCCGGAGAGGGTGAAGGCCGTACTGGAATGGCCACGACCTCAAGGTCCATACAGCATCTTCTGGGATTCGCAAATTTTTACCGACAGTTCATCCCAGACTTCTCACTGACATCTCCCATCTCTACCCTCACCAAAAAGGGCATGAACGCCAAGGTGTGGACTCCAGAGGCGGAAACCGCATTTAATAGCCTAAAGAGTGCTTTCACGTCAGCCTCTGCCCTCCATCATCCTGATGTATCTAGACAGTTTTCGTTGGAGATGGACACCTCCTCTGTTGGTGGTGCACGCCTGTTCCAGAGAGGTCCCAAGGGCAAGGCAAAGGTATGTGGCTATTACTCTAAACTCTTCTCTTCCGCAGAACGCAACTACTCAATTGGGGATCGGGAGTTACTGGCCATCAAATTGGCCCTGGAGGAGTGGAGACAACTATTAGAGGGTGCAGTTCATCCTATCTTGAAATTCACGAACCACAAGGATCTCACCTATCTCCAGATGGCCCAACGGCTGAACCCTCGTAAGGCCAGGTGGTCGCTGTTCTTTGCCCGTATCCAGTTTGAGCTCCACTACCGCCCGGCCGACAAGAATGTGACGGTAGATGCTTTGTCAAGGTCATTCAAGTCAGAGCCCATCCAACATGTTTTTCCATATCCCAGCGTCCTTATAGCCTGGAAACCCGTAAGGATGCCAAGATACATCGAAAGATGTATCAGAGAGTTCATGGACTTAGTTGTGATCGATAACAGAGACACGCAGGACCCACTGTCACAAAGCCATCAGTCCGTATATCAAAAAGTTAAACATTTTTAAATAAAAAACAATTTCACGCCTATCATCAGTGCCTGTTACTCATGAGACTATGCATTTTTACGTTCTCATCAATCCTGATCATCAAGAAGTTATGCATTTCCAACTAATTGCTTCTCCAAAGTTTCCAGTTATTTTAGGTATTCCTTACTTTCTATTCACAATCCATCCATCAGTTGGGAAACATGTTGTATCAATTTTCCCTCTGAATATTGTCAGCTAAATTGTCTGCCTAAACCTACTTCTTTACTACCTGAGAGCACATACATTTCTGAACCTTCTATTAAATACTTATTACCAACACAATGTGAAGAATTTCAGGAGGTCTATGATAAAAAGAATGCAGATAAGCTTCTTCCACATCGTTCGTACGATTGCCAAATAGAACTGATACCAGAAGCAAAATACCCTTTGGTCGTCTCTACTCCCTTTCTGAACCACAATTGAAAGCCTTACGGGAATATTTGGATGAGAATTAAAAAAAAAAAAGGCTTTTTCCGGCTACCGTGTCTACATCTCCTGCTGGAGCACCTTTGCTCGTTGTTGAGTAGAAAGATTCCACCTTACCTTAAGTCCCTGCATTGACTATAGGGAGCTTATTAACATCACAGTTAAAAACCGATATCCTCTCCCTTCAAATCCAGAATTACCTGAAAGACTTCGTACTGCTAAAATATTTAAAAAGCTTGATCTAAGATTGAGAGTATTACCTTGTTTCAATTTGTCCTCGTGATGAATGGAAGACTGCCTTATTGACACTTTGAGTATCTTGTGATATATTTTGGACTTTGGACCCGTATAATATTTTTATTTCTTTAGACAATCTTGAGGGGCATTGCAAACATGTATGCACCATACTACAACAACTTTCAGAGCATTGCTTATACATTAACCCCTTCCCGCATTTTCATGTACATGCATGTCACAGGAAGGGTCACCTTCCCGCATTTTGACGTTCATGTATGTGATGGTGATCACATCAGAAGCTGTGCCCGCATGATCACTGTGGGTGTTTGGCTATAATTGACAGCTGCGCTCCCGCTACAATGGCTGAAATTGAAGAAACCTTCAGTCTCAGCTGTATAACCCCTTAAATACTGTGGTCAAAAGCGACCGCGGCATTTAAATGTTTTGCAGGACGGAGGGGGCTCCCTCTGCCACCCATCAGCGGCCTGCAAACGTGATCTCCGGCCGCCAATGTGTTGCCATGTCAGCCGGGGGCCTAAAAAACGCCCCCAGGCCTGTCCTGTCTTTATGCCTATTAGGCCGTGCCAGAGGCAAGGCCTAATAGATTGCCTGTTAGCTTTACATGAAAAATAACGTTAACACATTAATTCAACCTCCTGGTGAATGCCGAACAAAAAAAACAAACGTAAAAAACAATGGTGAAATCGCTTTTTTTCTCTATCCCCCCCCCCCAAAAAAAATATAATAAAAGTTAATCAATAAGTTCCTTATAGTCCCAAAATAGTAGCGATGTAAACTACACCTTGTCCCACGAAAACCAAGTCCTCATATGGCTACATCAAAACAAAAATAACAAAGTTACGGCTCTTTGAATGTGGTGATGCAAAAATGTATTATATTTGTTTAACCCCTTCCCGCTCCTGGACGTACTATTAGGTCATGGTAACCATAGCGTTCGCGCTCCATGACCTAAAAGTACATCTCGGGAGTAACGGTCGTATCGGCCGTCTTCCCGACACATACAGGAGCTGTGACAGCTGCTGTCTTGTTCAGCAGCTGCCGCAGCTCCTACAGCGGGGACCGATCGCTGTGTCCCCGCTGATTAACCCCTTAAAAGCCGCGTTCAATAGAGATCGCTGCTTTTTAGGGGTTAAGCTACCATTGCCGGCCTGATACATGACAGCGGCCGGCGATGGTGACTATGGCAACCGGACACCAAACAATGGCGTCCAGCTATGCCATCGACGGAAGCCTAGTGGGTCCTGACAAAGTCAGGACCCACTATGCTTGCTGTCAGTGAGTAGCTGACAGCTCTAATACACTGCACTACGCATGTAGTGCAGTGTATTAGAATAGCGATCAGGGCCTCCTGCCCTCAAGTCCCCTACTGTGACAAAGTAATAAAGTTAAAAAAGTTAAAAAAAATGTGTAAAAATAAGAAAATAAAAGTTTTAAAAGTAATAAAAGTAAAAATCCCCCTTTTTCCCTTATTAGTCCTTTATTATTAATAAAAATAGATAAATAAACAAATAAAATATACATAATTGGTATCGCCGCATCCGTAACGGCCTGAACTACAAAATTATTTCATTATTTATCCTGCACGGTGAACGCCGTAAAAGAAAATAATAATAAACCGTACCACAATTACAATTGTTTGGTCACTTCACCTCCCAAAAAATGGAATAAAAAGAGATCAAAAAGTCGCATGTACCTAAAAATGGTACTGATTGAAACTACAGTTCGTTACGCAAAAAATAAGTCCTCGCACGGCTTTATTGATGGAAAAATAAAAAAAGTTCTGGCTCTTAGAACATGGTAACACAAAAAGTGAATGATTTATTACAAAACGTATTTTATTGTGCAAACGCCATAAGACATAAAAAAACTATAAACATATGGTATCGCCGTAATCGTATCGCCACGCAGAATAAAGTGAATGTAATTTATAGCGCACGGTGAGCGCTGTAAAAAAATAGAATAAAAAAACAATAGTAGAATTGCCACCTAAAAATAGAATAAAAACTGATCAAAAATCTGCATGCACCCGAAGAAAACTACAATGAATTCCTCAAGGGGTCTAGTTTCCAAAATGGGATCACTTTTGGGGGGTTTCCACTGTTTTGGCACCACAAGACCTCTTCAAACCGGACATGGTGCCTAATAAAAAAGAGGCCTCATAATCCACTAGGTGCTCCTTTGCTTCGGAGGCCGGTGCTTCAGTCCATTACCGCACTAGGGCCACATATGGGATATTTCTCAAAACTGCAGAATCTGGGCAATAAATATTAAGTTGCGTTTCTCTGGTACTCTTTTAATAAAAAAATATAAAACATTACAAAATAAACTGTATTTACAAAACAAACACAACAAAACAAAACTTATGTACATTTCTGTACAATTTACCCAGCCTGGCCCTTCTTACATAAATCCCCATGCATACATAACTATAATCCCATACTCATTCATCCACACACCTAAACCCCCCCAACCCCAAGAAAACATAACTATAACACTATATACAACATACTCTTAAAAACCATGTGCCAACCAATGGCCCCCTAAAAAAAAACACCACATATATAAAACCAAATAAATAATAAATCACAATAAAAATAAACAAAATAATAATAATAATAATAATAATAATAATAAACTCTAAAAATAAAAGTTACCATCCCATGGTGCACTTACTTCAGTGCACCATGTAAATGAAAAAAAAAATTATTTTATTTTTTTTATTTTTGTGTAATTTTTTTAGTAATTTTTTTTTTTTTTTTTTTTTTATATATATATATATTTTTTTTTTTTTTTTTTAATTAACTTATCCACATTCATACCTAACCCTGTACATACTACCTTATCCATCACCACCAATCACCTCCCCCAACCAGCATCACGCCTCATGTCCTTCCATGTCCGCATAGTTCAGATGCTGGCCCCCACCACCCAACACATCACCCAACCAGCCCGATCCCACGTCTCATGTCCTCCTCACGTCCACGTAGTCCATAATCGGGCTGGGCACACCCCCAGGCCCCCCACCCCACCTATCTACTGCCCATCTTACCTAAACATTCACACAAACCCATGCATAGACCTATACACCATACCGACACATAACTATAACAAAATATCATACTGTATACATTAACCCGAAAACCTAAGTTTGGCTGCTTGTAAGCCCTTTTTCTGTCTCCAAAAAGCTCAAAACAAAAACCTACTTGTGCTTACTCAGCCCATCACCAGAGGAGAGAGAGAGGAAAGCCCCCCTAGAGCACCAGCCCAGAGGCCAAAGCCAACCCCCAACCACCACTCCGGTCCCTATCGCTAAACCTATGCTGCTTGCCCTATCTCTATCCCTTATTACTTTAAAAACTAATCTGTCCCTCCTGCTGTCTCTCATTCTGTCCCTATCGCTATTTCCCGGTGTCATGGCTAGGTGCAGACCCCCACCTCCAGTCTAATACCCAGGGGCACTCCCTCCCCTCCCCCTGAAGGTTGGTTCCACCTAGGGCACCCTAAAATTGAAGCCCCTCCAAAGTCGAGAGGCCTTGGATGCACCCAGTTTCTCAACCTCCAGAGACCGGACCTTCACCAGGTCACCCATGATATTCCTACACACCTCGTCCTCCAGGAGGATTTTACACTGAGTCGATACTAAGCACCGTGCGTTCCACGTGAAATACCTGATCACTAAACTAACTAAAAAAGAAGTGCAATGATCCCTTCCACCCAGGTCTCCGAATGCCCCATAGGCCCAACCAGCGTAGGAGAGGTTGGTCAGACCGGGCCAACCGATGGAGGCACCCACCCGTTTGTAAACCTCTGCATTGAAGGGACACTGAAGCAAGAAATGGTCCATGCTTTCCAGCGTGTCATCGCACTCCTCCCGAGGACAACCTCTTTCATCGGAGTTTCTGAACTTCAGATTGCCCCTTACATACAGCCTCCCATGGAAGCAGCGCCAAGCCAGATCCCAAAACTTCTGGGGAATCCTCACAGAGTTTAAAAGTTTTAATCCCACCCCGAGGTCGCTACTTGGGCAGTCCCTGAGCGCCAGGGGCTTCTGGAAGCAGGTCAACAAGACCTTTCTGTCAAGAAATTTTCTCGACATGGTCTTGATCTCCCTCGCCTCCAGACCCCACCGACGAACAACCTTCAGAACCGGGGCGGCATAAGCCGGGAGGTGCCCATGGGGTACACGTAGGTCTTTCGCTTGGCCTCCTGTCTCCCATTCCTGGAAGAAAGGCCGAAACCATCCCCTGCAGGAGGATATCCACAGAGGAGCCCTTTCTCTTTCAAAGAGGTTCGCCAAATTAATTTTAATGAAGGTGTTTACTAGAAACACCACTGGGTTAACCATACCTAACCCACCTAGTTTCCTCGGTAGGTAAGTAACCTCCCTCTTGATTAGGTTAAGCCTGTTTCCCCATAACAGTTGCAAGAACAGGCTATAGACCCGAGTCCAGAGAGGCTCTGGCAACATGCACACGCTGCCAAGGTAGAGCAACATGGGCATCAGGTAAGCCTTGGCCAGGTGAACCCTTTCCCTAAGGGACAAAGACCATCCCTTCCATTGGCCAACCTTCTGGGCAGCTATTGATAGCCTACCTTCCCAGTTTTTCTTGGGGTAATCACCGGGGCCAAATTCAATGCCTAAGATTTTAGCAGACCCTTTGGGCTCTGGGAGGGTGTCCGGGAGATCAAAACTAGGATCCCCTCCCCCCAGCCAGAGACTTTCACACTTGTCCCGGTTGATCCTGGACCCAGATGCCCATGAGTAGCGCTCAACTTCTGACATCACCCACTCTGCCTCCCCTCTCGAGGAGACAAAGATAGTGACGTCATCCGCGTACGCAACCACCCTCTGAGTGGCTTCCGGCTCCTCCAAGTCCATCCCCACCCCCGCCAATGGCCCACGATCGAGCCGCCTAAGAAAGGGGTCGATCGCGAAAACATACAGCAAGGGGCTTAAGGGACAACCCTGGCGGACACCAGACCCAACCTCAAAGGGGGTTCCAGTCCAACCGTTCACCAGTGCAAAAGACTCAGCCCCAGCGTATAGGGTCTGGAGCCAATTAACGAACTCACCCGGTAGGCCATACCTCAGAAGGACTGACCAAAGGTACTTGTGATTCACCCGGTCAAAAGCTTTGGCCTGATCCAAGGACAGCATGTACCCCTCCCATCGGCCAGAATGTCCCTGCTCCACTGCCTCTCTGACACTGAGGACAGCACTAAAGGTGCTGCGGCCTGGAACAGAGCAATGCTGGGCCGACGAAAGGAGCCGGGGTGAAAACTTCACCAGCCGATTAAACAGTACTTTTGCGAGAATCTTTCTGTCCGTATTGAGGAGCGCTATGGGACGCCAGTTCTCAATACGGGTCGAATCCTTACCCTTTGACAGAATGATCAAGGCCGACTTGCCCATTGACTTTGGCAGAGCGCCCGAGGAGAGGCACTCATTAAAAACCGCAGTCAAGAGGGGAACTAAGGTTCCCTTAAAAGCCTTATAAAACTCAGATGTTAAGCCATCTGGGCCTGGCGACTTTTTGATGGCCAACCCAACAATCGCCAGCATCACTTCCTCTTCCTTGATCGACTCTGTTAAAACACCAAGCGAGGGGTCTGCTCCTGGCTCAGGGATGGTTTCAGCCAGGAAAGCCGACATTTCGTATCGGTTTAGATCCTGCTCACCCAAAAGCTGCGAATAAAAGGATCTGATGACCTCCAGGATCCCTGATTTGGATCTCATCAGGGAGCCTGTACTATCTACCAGTCCTGTCACCACCTTACGACTCACTGACATCTTGCAGTTCTTGTAAGGGTCGGGCGAGCGGTACCTCCCGAAATCCCGTTCAAGAACCAAAGACGTGTGCCTATCATATTGGCATCTTTTGAGCAGAGCTTTCACCACGGAGATTTCCTCACGGCTACCTCCGGTTGAGACTAGATGTTCGAGTTTCCTCCTCATGTCTTGATACAGGCGATACCTGCTCATAGACCTGAGGCACGAGATCTGACGGAAAAACTCAGCCACCCGTTCTTTGAACACCTCCCACCACTCAGACTTAGTACCACCTAGATCCAATAAAGGTACCTGGCTCTGAAGAAAATCCTCGAAGGCCTGTCTTATCTCTGCTTCTTCCAGGAGAGTAGAATTCAGCCTCCATATACCTCTTCCCATCTGGAGGGACTCTGCAACATTCAAAGAAAACATAATCATACAGTGATCGGAGAACTCCACCTCAACGACGGACACTGCCGAAGAGATGGCGTCCTCCTTTAAAAAAAACCTGTCTATTCTGGACCTACGACTACCACTATGATAGGTGAATCCCGAGTGGCCTGGGGTATACCGAATGTGGATGTCCTCCAGGCGAGCATCACTAGCTATTCTATTCAACTCGACACTATCATAGGCCAGTACCTTTCTGGAACCTCCTCTGTCTTGGGGCCTAACGACAGTGTTAAAGTCCCCTCCAAAAATGACTTGTCGGCCTGTAAAAAGGAAGGGCTTAATCCTCATGAAGAGACTTTTCCGGTCCCACTTTGTCTGGGGACCGTAGATGTTGATAAGTCTTAGTTCTTGTCCCCTCATGAGAACATCTAAGATCAAGCACCGCCCCATTTCTAACTCGATCATCCGCCGGCATGTGACCGGTGCGGTAAAAAGTACCGCCACCCCGCTATATGGCTCAGCCGCAAGAGACCAGTAGGAGGGCCCACGTCGCCACTCCCTCCTAGCTTTCACGACCTCTGCCAAAAGTGACAGTCTGGTCTCCTGCAAAAACAAAATGTCAGCTTCAACCCGGCCGAGAAAATCAAAGGCTGCAAATCTAGCCATATTCGACTTAATGCTGGCAACGTTAATCGATGCCAGCGTCAACGGAGTGGGTGCCGCCATCATAAATGATTGAGTTAGACGGTTTTCTTCTTCCCACCCCTTGCTTTCTCCTCTGAGGAGGACCCCTCACCCTCTTTACCTCTTTTTTTTGTTTTTGAGGAGTCCATAACCTCCACCACCCCCCTCCCATTCTCATCTCCTGGGTCCGGGCCGACCCCCTCCCCCGGGGACAGTGGCCCCCGCAGAAGAGGAGGCTCAACGACTCCTAGACTCCCTACCGTGCTCTCCCCCCCGGCCTGGGGGTCTGGAATATCCATGAGAACACGGTATCGGTTGGGGGAGCACACCAGGGGGGTGCAGGTTTTGCCTTCCTTGGCCGGGGCAGGGCCAGATGTTTTTAGCCCTGTTTTGATGTTACCCGGTGTCCCCTGTTTTGTTTTAGGCTGTGACCTCCCTTCCTCTTCCACACTTTCATAGTGGGAGGACTGGGAGTCCTCAGCCCTCTGCTCTCTCTCTATCCTCCTTATCTCCTCGTCCAGTACGGCCCCCCCAAGAGCATCAGTATCCTGGGGGGCATCCAGGTCCGAGCCAGAGGAGTCCCCAGTTTCCTGGGTCCTCCTCAGCTCTCGTTCCCGTCTGCGTTTTTCCGCCCTTCTCTGACGAGAAGGGGGTCCCCTCCTGGCGTTCGTCCTTTGCTCTTGGGCTCTATCGTCTCTGTCCGCCCCCTCGCCCACGGAGACCTCCCTCCTTACATTCTCCGTAGGGTTGGAACAGACATTGACGACTGAGCGCGGACACCGACTGAAAGGGTGACCTAGGTCACCACACAGGTTACACCTAATCTGCTCACACGATGCGGCCAGATGGCCTACCCCCCCACAATGAGCGCACTTCTGCAAAGTGCAGCTCGCGCTCAAGTGTGAGGGATCGCCACACCGGTGACACAGCTTCGGCTGCCCCTGGTAGAAGACAAGGATTCGATCTCTTCCCAAGAAAGCAGATGATGGTATGTGGGACACCGTCTGCCCCAGACGCTTAAGTTTTACCATAAACGTCCAGGCTCCCGACCAGATGCCAAACTCATCGCAGTTCTTCCGTGGCATCTCTGCTACCTCACCGTATCTTCCCAACCAGGTCATGATGTCCACACAGGAAAGCGACTCGTTACGGGTAAGAACGGTCACTTTCCTGAGACCATTCTGGCGAGAGATTGCTTGCGCAGCAAACCCTCGCCAGCCGGGCTCGCTTTTCACCAGCTCATAGTTCCCCCAGAAGACCTCAAGGCCCCCCGGCTGAACAAAGCTGATGTCAAACTCAGCCGTACCATGAGGATGTATCAAGGCGTAGATGTCACTCGCCTTGAAGCCCATCTCCAGCAGCAGCTCCACCACCCTCTTACGAGGAGGGCACGCATCATTGCCACGCCACTGGAGACGGACCACATTCCTCCTGGCCACGGCCGGCCCGGTTGTTGGGAGCGACCACTGATCTCCCCGTCTCTCTCGGAAGGCATCCAGACCATACCTATCTATCCAAAAGGATAGGTCCTTCTGCACTCCCCCTACTGTTATCGTCTGCTTCCCCTCCCTTAAGGCTTCTAGGAGGCGCTGTTGCAAACTGCCGTCCCCGGGCCCAGAAGATGAGGATGGGTGGGCCGACGGTCCCCCCACCACAACGCCCGCATACGACCTGCCGGGCGCTCTGGCAGAAGGAGCAACCGGCCCGCCACTGGTTGACACTCCCCCCACAATATTACAACCCACATTAACATCCATAACATTAATATCCACAACATTACCACCACCAACAATATTACCAACACTACTAACATTACCATCAATATTTACATTTCCACTTACATTCCTCTCCACAACTTTCATACCGGCCAGGCTGGTTACGGAGTTCTTCCTTTTGTCCATAGGCTTTTTATATGTTGTTTTTGGGGTCTCCACATCATCAGGTGCCGCTACTTCTGGGGCGCCGCCGGATATCTCAGGCGGCAATCCCTCAGCACCCTCCGCTTCACCGACCTCCATTTCTGCTGCACCACCAATGCAATGTTCGGGAGGAGGGGTGCCGTCACCCCCCGTGCCCGCTAAACCCCTCCCACCACCTTGCGGCGGTGCAGATGGAGGGGCCGCAGGCACAGCTAGAGCCGCTCCCGGCACCAAACCACCCCCCCCTCCCGTCGGGGGATGGCCAGCAGTGCCGAAGCCTCTCCTACCGCCACCACTCGCTGCCGCAACACTTTCTGGTGCGTCCGCCGGCCGAGTCACATGACCAGCGGACTTCCGGTTTTCCGGCGCCACATCCGGTTTCCGGTTCCCCCCGTCCCCCGGCCTCCGGCTTGCGCCAGAGACCGGCTTCTGAGGTTCCCCATCCGCCGGACACGGGGACACGCCCCCTAGCGCCACGTGGCCATCGACACCACCTCCTTTACAGGAGACGGCGTCTGGCGCCATCTTGGCCACATTGCTCAAAACCAGCACCATATCTTTCTGCCCACATACCCGCCACGACCCCACTGCAGAGGCCGGAGCTGGGGGATTTGCGGGGTTTGCGTCCCGAACCGAGCTCTCACCCGGTCCGGAACGCAAGGAAGACAGGTAGGAATATTTATAGGATACCCCACCTGTCTTCGCCTTTGTTTTCTTCCGCCTTAACTTCCATAACTTCTTCTTCTGCACTTTGTCCTCCTCTGGTGGCAACTCCGCTCCAAAAGTAAAGTTCTGGAGGGACACTGGGGACTCCTGCAGCCGTATTTGCGTGAGCAACCCCGGGGGGTGCCCACTGCCCGATTCAATGTCTTGCACACCTTGGCTGCAGGAAAGTTCCCCACTTGCCCCTCCGTTACTGCCTTCCCAGGGGTCCTCCGAGCCCGTCTCCATCTCCTCCCGGGTTGGCGTCCTCTCCACACTTTCGTCCATTTCAGTGGCCTCCAATTTTGCGGCCTCCATTTTTTCGGCCTCCAATTTTGCGGCCTCCAATTTTGCGGCCTCCAATTTAGCGGCCTCCTTCTCTGCAGCTTCCACTGCACCTTTAGCAGCCAGTGCTTTTACTCCCCTTTTGCAGGGGGTTTCATTACTTTGCGTGGGGGACGCCATCAGGGAAAACCTTTCATCATTCTCCAATTTCTCCCCGAAGGCTCCCCCACCGACCACAATCTCCATCTTCCTCTCCTCCACCATCTTAATTTCCTCCAAAATTGTCTTTACCTGTAGATTATACCGGGACCTCTTGGCGCCTGATGTTTTCGCTGCTCGTCCCCTTGCGGCCGCCAGATCTTCCCGCAGCCGCCGCAGGGACTTACCGAGGTCCCGGTATTCTTCCAGCCGGGCAGCTAGGCGGGAGCTGAAGGTTTCCACCGACTCTCCCGACCGCAGTAGCCCCCATTCCTCTACCGTGCTCTGGTCCCTGGGTCGGGTGACGTGCCTTGCTGGGCCTTCTGGTCCTCCACCTGGATGATCCGCCATGTCTCTCCTCCTGGCTCCTTCCAGAGCCCCAGCATCAGGGGGGGCCGCACAGATCTTTCCACGGGATGACCTTCTCACCCCTGATGCTGGCTGCACGTTCCCAGCAGGTTGGGAAGACCCTCTACCCCCCGCCTGCATGCTCCAGGGGGTAGAGGTCTGAGGCTCCATGTATGAATGGAGCCTCCTTCAGGGAAGCTTCCTTAGCCCAGGCAGGTGATAGAAACCTGGGCTGGTGAAAGAAAGGAAACTCCCTGGATTCCGGGTGTTGTCCACTCAACACACTCACAGCACACACACAGCAGCTCTCTCACACACAACCTCCCTCCTTGCTAGTCACTGCTGGTGTGGCGTTTCTCTGGTAAAACCTTTTGTGTTATAGAAAAAAATGTATAAAAAGGATTTTCTGACAAAAATAAATATGTAAATTTCACCTCTATTTTGCACTAAATTCGTGTGAAACAACTAAAGAGTTCATAAACATTCTAAATGCTGTTGTGAATACTTTGAGGGGTCTAGTTTCTAAAATGGGGTGTTTGATGGGGGTGTCTAATATATTGGCCCCTCAAAGCAACTTCAGAACTGAACTGGAACCTAAAAAATAAATAAAAATGAGGCAATACTTCGCTTCTCCTAATGAGCATTGCCTACTCCAAGATGACCCCAGTTTTGACCGTTTGTATAAACGGAGACCACAATTAGACCGTTTCAGTGCTTGGTTTTCCCAAGCATACACCCCGAGAAGTGTATTTCTATTGATGTGTCCTTGGTACATTTTAAAGGGAGGCTTCAATTCCGCCAGTACCTGCCGAGTAAGAGGGCAAGGTATGGCGTGATGTATAAGCTGTGTGAGAGTGCATCAGGGTATACCTACAAATTTAGGATATATGAAGGGAAGGACACCAGTGCTCAGCCCCCAGAATGCCCGCCCTTACTGGGAGTTAATGCAAGAATTGTGTGGGATTTGGTGCACCCACTGCTGGACCAGGGTTACCACCTCTACCTGGATAATTTTTATACCAGCGTCCCACTCTTCAACTGCCTCGCTTCCAGAAGTACTGCAGCATGCGGCACTGCTAGAAGAAATCTGAGAGACCTCCCTAAGACTCTGCAGGGCAAACACTCAGAAGGGGTGAGAGCAGGGCACAATCTAGCAGCAACATATTGTGTGTCACTTACAAGGACAAGAGAGATGTCACACCGGTACCCATGTACCTGTACGAGGTACCAGTACAGACACCCCAAACCAAACTGTATCCTGGACTACAATAGGTACATGGGAGGGGTGGACTTGTCAGATCAAGTCCTGAAGCCCTACAGCGCCATGCGGTGTGGTATAAGGAGCTGGCCGCGCACATCATACAGATGGCATTGTACAACGCATACGTGCTACGTCGATGTGTAGGCCAGACAGGAACTTTCCTGGAATTTCAAGAGGTGGTTATCAAGAAACTAATTTTTAGGGACCAAGAAGTACTTCTGGAAGCGGGGCCACATGCATCGTACCAGGGCAACACTTTCCAGTAGAAGTTCCCCAAACTGGCAAGAAAGGAAAAAGTCAAAAGAGGTACAAAGTCTGCTATAAGAGGGGGATAAGGGAGGACACAATATATCAATGTAACACGTGTCCCAAAAAACTAAGGCTCCGTATGAGTGTTTTAAAATGTATCATACATCCCTTGATTTTTAATCTACACCAGTTTTACTTACCCTGATGCACTCCGCACATCTTATCCCCCTCATCTTTCCCTTCTGAGTCCTGCCGTGTGCCCAGGCAGCTGATAACAGCCACATTGAGGGTATTGCCATACCCGTGAGAACCCACATTACAGTTTATGGGGTGTATGTCCCGGTAAAAATGCTCACTACACCTCTAGATGAATGCCTTAAGGGGTGTCGTTTTTAAAATGGGGTCACTTCTTGGGGGTTTCAACTGTACTGGTACCTCAGGGGCTTCTGCATACATGACTTCGCACCAGAAAATCCCCAGTAGGCCAAATGGTGGTCCTTTCCTTCGGAGCTCTCCCATGGGCCCAAACGGCAGTTTATCACCACAAATGGGGTATTGCTGCACTCAGGACAAATTGGGCAACAAAATGGAGTATTTTATTTCTTGTCAAAATAAGAAATTTTGAGCTAAAACTACATTATTGGCAAAAAGTTTTTTTTTTTTTTAAATTCCCAGCCCAATTCAAATAAGTTCTGTGAAGAAACTATGTGGTCTAAATGGTCACATTACCCATCAATTAATTCCTTGAGGGGTGTAGTTTCCAAAATGGGGTCACTTCTAGTGGCTTTCCATTGCTTTGATACCTCTGGGGCTCTGCAAATGCGACATGGCACCCGAAAACCAATCCAGCAAAATCTGCACTCCAAAGAACACACAGCGCTCCTTCCCTTCGGAGGCCACCCATGGGCCCAAACGGTAGTTTATCGCCACAAATGGGGTATTGCTGCACTCAGGAGAAATTGGGCAACAAAATTGAGTATTTTGTTCCCTTTGAAAATAAGAAATTTTTATCAAAAATGACATCTTATTGGAAAAAGTCATTTTTTTTAATTTCACAGCCCAATTCAAATACGTGCTGTGTAAAAACTATGGGGTCAAAATGATAACAACAACCATAAATTAATTCCTTGAGGGGTGTAGTTTCCGAAATGGGGTCACTTTTGTGGGATTCTTACTGTTTTGGCACCTCAACACCTCTTCAAACCTGGCATGCTGCCAAAAATATATTCTAATAAAAAAGAGGCTTCAAAATGTACTAGGTCCTTCTTTGCTTCTGGGGCTTGTGTTTTAGTCCACGAGCGCACTAGAGCCACAAGTGGGACATTTCTAAAAACGGCAGAATCTGGGCAATACATATTTAGTAGTGTTTCTCTGGTAAAACCTTCTGTGTTACAGAAAAAAATTTAATACAGTTGAAATTCAGCAAGAAAAATGAAATTTGCAAATTTCACCTCTTACATAGTTACATAGTTACATAGTTTGTATGGTTGAAAAAAGACACATGTCCATCAAGTTCAACCAAGGGATGGGAAAGGGGAAGTGGGATGGGAAAGGGGAAGTAAAAAATTTCTACACATAGCAGTTAATATTTTTTTGTTCTAGGAAATTATCTAAGCCTTTTTTAAAGCCATCTACTGTCCCTGCTGCGACCAGCTCCTGCGGTAGGCTATTCCATAGATTCACAGTTCTCACAGTAAAGAAGGCTTGTCGCCTCTGCAGGTTGAACCTTTTTTTCTCCAGACGGAGGGAGTGCCCCCTTGTTTTTTGAAGGGGTTTTACATGGAACAGGATTTCACCATATTTTTTGTATGCGCCATTCATATATTTATATAAGTTAATCATGTCCCCCCTTAGTCGTCTTTTCTCAAGGCTAAATAGGTTTAGTTCTTTTAATCTTTCCTCATAACTTAGATTCTCCATGCCCCTTATTAGCTTCGTTGCTCTTCTTTGTATTTTTTCCAACTCTAGGGCATCCTTTCTATGAACTGGAGCCCAGAACTGGACTGCATATTCTAGATGAGGCCTCACTAATGCTTTGTAAAGTGGTAATATTACATCCCTGTCCCGCGAGTCCATGCCTCTTTTCATACACGACAATATTTTGCTGGCCTTTGAAGCAGCTGATTGACACTGCATGCTGAAATTTAGTTTATGATTTACAAGTACACCCAGATCCTTCTCAACAATTGACTCCCCCAGTGTAGCTCCCCCTAGGACATATGATGCTTGCAGGTTTTTCGTACCCAGATGCATAACTTTACATTTATCTACATTAAACTTCATTTGCCAAGTGGGCGCCCAAACACTTAGTTTGTTTAAATCTGCCTGCAATTCACAAACATCTTCCATATTCTGAACTATATTGCATAGCTTGGTGTCATCTGCAAAAATAGAAATAGTGCTATTAATCCCATCCTCTATATCATTAATAAATAAGTTGAATAATAGTAGTCCCAGCACTGAACCCTGTGGTACACCACTTATAACCGGGGACCATTCAGAGTAGGAATCATTGACCACAACTCTCTGGATACGGTCCTTGAGCCAATTCTCAATCCAATTACAAACTATGCTTTCTAAACCTATAGTCCTTAATTTACCCATTAGATGTCTATGAGGGACAGTGTCAAATGCCTTTGCAAAGTCCAAAAACACTATATCCACAGCGGCCCCTCTGTCTAGGCTTCTGCTTACCTCTTCATAAAAACAAATCAGGTTGGTTTGACAGCTTCTGTCCTTTGTAAAACCATGCTGGCTGTCACTTATAATACTATTTATTGTCACATAATTCTGTATATAGTCCCTCAATAGCCCCTCAAACATTTTCCCCACAATTGATGTTAAGCTTACTGGTCTATAATTACCCGGCGAAGACCTAGAGCCCTTTTTGAAAATAGGCACCACATTTGCCCTGCGCCAGTCCCTTGGCACTATATCACTCATGAGAGACTCTCTAAATATTATGAAGAGGGGGACAGAAATAACTGAACTAAGCTCTTTAAGAACTCTAGGGTGTAACCCATCTGGTCCCGGGGCCTTGTGTACATTTATTTTATTTAATTTAGCTTGGACCATATCTACATTCATCCAATTCAGTATATCAACTGATATATTAACAGCACCGGCAGCGGCTACATCAGCTGCTCCTTCTTCTGTTGTATATACAGAGCGGAAGAACCCATTTAGTAACTCTGCCTTCTCTTGATCCCCTGTGACCAACTCCCCATTACCACTATCTAAGGGTCCTACATGTTCAGACCTGGGCTTTTTTGCATTTATATGCTTGAAGAATTTTTTAGGATTTGTTTTACTATCCTTGGCCACCTGCCTTTCATTTTGTATTTTTGCTGATTTTATTACATTTTTACAGATTTTATTAAGCTCTTTATATTTTACAAAGGCTGCAGATGTACCCTCAGATTTGTATTTTTTTAAATGCCCTTTTTTTGTCATGTATTGCCCCTTTCACAGAAGGTGTAAGCCATGTGGGGTTTAATTTGAGTCGTTTGTACTTGTTACCTGTAGGATTACATTTTGCACTATAATTACCCAAAGTAGATTTGAAAATCTCCCATTTATCATTTGTCCCATTATTTGACATTAGTTCTTCCCAGTCTATATCCTGAATTGCCGCCCTCATCCTGGGGAAATTGGCTTTCTTAAAATTAAATGTTTTTGCCCTCCCAGCCTGCGTTTGTTTTTTACAGTATAGGTAAAATGTAACTATATTGTGATCACTGTTACCGAGGTTTTCACGAACATTGACATTCCCAACAAGCTCTGCATTATTAGAAATGACCAGATCCAACAGAGCTTCACCTCTAGTCGGGTCTTCCACAAACTGGCACATAAAATTTTCCTGCAACAGGTTGAGGAAATGTCTCCCCTTTGCAGTTGAAGCCGAACCATGACACCAATTAATATCCCGATAATTAAAATCTCCCATTATCACAACAGTACCCGCCTGTGCAGCCCGCTCCATTTGTTTATATATTTGACCTTCTATCTCATCAGTTATATTGGGGGGTCTATAGATTACACCAAAAGTAATTTTTTCAGTGTTTACTTCCCTTTGTAATTCCACCCACAAGGTTTCAACCTCCTCACAGTCTTCACCCTCTAATGTCTCATTTACACTCACCTTCATATCGCTTCTCACATACAGACATACACCACCACCTTTCCTATTTGCCCTGTCTTTCCGAAACAGTGTAAAACCCTGTAGATTTACAGCCCAGTCATGTGAAGAGTCCAGCCATGTTTCAGCAACACCAACTATATCTATATCTTCTTCCAGTATTAAGGCCTCCAGCTCCCCCATTTTGTTTGCTAGACTTCTGGCATTTGTGAACATACACTTTAACTTGCCTTTAAATGTTTCACTTTCACTATCAGAAATGTGATTATTTGACATTTGGGCCTTTTTATTTTCACTGCTGTTTTGTAACGAAAGGATCTCCTTATCTGGCTGTCTAGTCCTCTCCCCACCGTCTGTTTCTCCCCCCACCACTTTGCTTTAATTTCTGTGAAATGCCTAAAGGGTTAAATAAACTTTCTAAATGCTGTTTTGAATACTTTGAGGGGTCTAGTTTTCAAAATGGGGTGTTTTATGGGGGTTTCTAATACATAGGCCTCTCAAAGCCACTTTGGAACTGAACAGGTACCTTAAAAAAAAGGCTTTTGAAATTTTCTTAAAAATATGAGAAATTGCTGTTTATGTTCTAAGCCGCGTAACGTCCAACAAAAATAAAAGAATTTTCAAAAAACAATGCCAATCTAAAGTAGACATATAGGAAATGTGAACTAGTGACTATTTTGGGTGGTATAACGGTCTGTTTTACAAGCAGATGCATTTAAATTCTGAAAAATGCAATTTTTTATACATTTTCTCAAAATTTTGCAATTTTTCACCAATAAACACTGAATATATCGTCCAAATTTTACCACTAACATAAAGCCCAATTTGTCACGAGAAAACAATCTCAGAATCGCTTGGATAGGTTTAAGCATTCCGATGTTATTACCACATAAAGTGAAATATGTCAGATTTTAAAAATGGGCTCTGAGCCTTAAAGGGGTTGTCCGAGATCCCAACATTTTTTCAAAAACTCTGTCATACATTACCCCTTATACAGACCACCTAAATAAAGCATTATTTTTTAAAAAAATTCTACTTAACACATTTCTTCTTTGAATTCAGCACAGTTTGTTTACATGCAGTTCAGCTCTGGTTTGTTGATCTTTCCTTGTGATGAAACTTTTTTCACGTGCACGCTCATTGCAGGCTGCAATGAGCGTGCACGTACCTTCCAAGAGTTCATGTGAGCTGTCCTTGCTCCTCCCGCTGACCTCCTTCACTGCACTTGTCTTCTTGATGACATTCTTGAAGGATGATGAGCAAATGTTCACCCCCCCATTATGTTTTTCACATTTATGTTTTATTTCTCTTTTCACCTCTTCGTGTCTACCCTAAGGGTATGTTCACACGCACTAATTACGGACATAATTCGGGCGTTTTTGCCCCGAATTACGTCCGAAAATAGCGCCTCAATAGCGTTGACAAACATCTGCCCATTGAAAGCAATGGGCAGACGTTTGTCTGTTCACACGAGGCGTATATTTATGCGCCGCTGTCAAATGACGGCGCGTAAATAGACGCCCGCGTCAAAGAAGTGACCTGTCACTTCTTTGGGCATAATTGGAGCCATTACTCATTGACTCCAATGAATAGCAGCGCCAATTACGCCCCTAATGGACGCGGCGTTCAAGCGCCTGCACATGCCGTTATGGCTGAAATTACGGTGATGTTTTCAGGCTGAAACATCCCCGTAATTTCAGCCGTTACGGACGCCCTCGTGTGAACATACCCTAACCCTTGTCCGCCCTCCTCTATCTCATGTCTCTCTCCACTAAGGCTATGTTCACACAGAGTTTTTTGGCAGGAACAATATCTGCCTCAAAATTCCGTCTTGAAGTTTGCGGCAGATTTACCTCTCCCTGCACGTTGTTTTTTGCGTCGTTTTTCCCGGCGTTTTTTGTGCGCTGTTTGCGTTTTTCTTTGCCGATTTTTTTCGGGGCGTTGTTCGCTTACTTTATCTTGGCGTTTTTTGCTTGTTTGTTTGCGTCTTTTTTTGCGATGTTTTTGAATGTGTTTTCCGTTTCGTTTATCGTATCCTTTTTTTCGCGTCGTTTATCGTTTCTTTTTTTGCGTCGTTGTTGTCGGAAATTTTTTATGCGTTTTTCGTTGCGTCTTTCGTGTGGTTTTCCCCGTTTTTTTTCGCAGCCTTCTTTGCCTCTTTGTTTGCGGCTTTTTTCGCGTCATTTGCCACTATATTTTTTTCGTCGTTTTGCGTGTCGTTTATCATAGCCTTTTTTTCTACGCTTTTCGCGTATTTTTGGGGGGTTTTTTATTTCTGCGTTTTTCGTTGCGTCTTTCGTGGCGTTTTCCCTGTCGTTTTTCGTGGCGTTCTTTGCCTCTTTGTTTGCTGTTTTTTTCACGTTTTTTTTTTAATGTTTTTCCCCGCGTTTATCGTAGCCTTTTTGGCGTTGTTTTTTTATTGTTTTTTGCGGCGTTGTTTGCGGCTTTTTTTGCGTTCGTCCAGCCCCGTCTTATGCCTCATGCACACTTGCGTGTAAGATTGACGCCCGTGAGAAACGCATATGAAAACAGGCCAATTTAAAATAATGGGTCGCGTGTGCTGTGCGTGGTTTTCACAATCAGCACACGGGCGAGATTCACCCTGTTGAGAATGGGGCCTTAGGCACGATTTACACAAGCGTGAATCACGTCCGTGTGCTGTGCTTTGAAAAAACGCACAACACACGCAACCCATTTATTTCAATGGGGCCGTTGACACATGCGTGACTTTTCACGCAGCGAGAGTCCGCTGCGTGAAACATACTGCATGTCCTCTATTGGTGCGTTATCCTGCACCTACACTCACATTGAAGTCAATGCATGCGTGAAAACCACGCACCGCACACACGTGTTTGGTGCGTGATTTACACAATTTGTTAGATTAAAAAAATGTGCTGGCTTTGTGAGTGCGTGAATAACACATGACAATCGAAAAGCACACTGATGCATAAGGGCGGATTTACACGAGCGTGTGCGTTTTGCGCACGCAAATACAGTGGCGTTTTGCGTGCACAAAATGCACTTGACAGCTCCGTGTCATGTTCATATGGTGCGCAGCTGCGTGCTTTCCGCGCAGCCACCATCATTATGACACTACGTTTGGATGTTTGTAAACAGAAAAGCATGTGGTGCTTTCCTGTTTACATTCATACTTTTTACTGCTGTTGCGCGAATCACGCACGTCCCACGGAAGTGCTTCTGTGTGGTGCGCGTGATTTTTACGCACCCATTGACTTCAATGGGTGCGTGATGCTCGAAAAACGCAGAAATATAGAACATGTCGCGAGTTTTACGCAGCGTACTTACGCTGGGCAAAACTCACGGACAGTCTGCATGCCCCCGTAGACTTGCATAGGTCCGTGCGACCCGCGTGAAAACCACGCGGGTTGCACGGACGTATAGCACGTTCGTGTAAATCCGCCGTAACGCACACACACAGACATGATTGACGCAAGTTTTTCACGCGTGTAAAATACACACGCTCGTGTGCATGAAGCCTTACTAATGGACGCTGTTAGACAGTAATGAACTAGTAATACATTTTAAAATAAATGAGGACATAGAAAAAATATTGTAATGAAATAACACACATAACACTGGTTAACGATTTTATTAAAAATAAAAAAGGGTGTCATTGAAGTAGTCCTTGAACTGTAAAAAACACATAACTAAGAAAAAAAAAGTGATGCTTAGATACACTGCTCATGTGTGATACTGTCTGTTTGACCATGTATCTAAGCCTACCACAAGGTAGCCTTAGATACATTACCCAAGCAGACAGTGTCACACATGGGCCATGTATCTAAGAATACATGTTAGGCTTAGATACAGGGCCCCAAAACACAAATCTTATACAGGAATAAAAAGAATGTCATCTGGGGTCCTGTATCTAAGCATACATTGTGTTAGGCTTAGATACAGGCTCCATGTGTGACAATTTTTTTTAGCCACTGTATCTAAGCCTAACAATGTAGGCTTAGATACAGGACCCCAGAAGATCTTTTACAGTTTAATATTATACGCTCTGCTCCGGGACTCCTGACATCGTAGCAGAGCCTATAATAGCGTAGTGCGGCTCCTCCTTGGGCCTGCTCGGTGCTACGGCGCAACGGTGTCCCGCGGGCCGCAGATAACAGCCTCAAGGGCTGCATGCGACCCGTGTACTGCATCGAGTTGTCTGATCCCCTATCAAAGCCTACTATGTGTAGGCTTTGATAGGGGAAGAACTAAAAGTACAGAGGTCACTGTACCTCTCTAGTCCGCGGGTGCCGTCCCTCTTCACTTTTTTCACTGTGAACACGCATAGGCGCGCTCACAGTGAAAAAAAGCTGCATAGGCTGGGCGGGCACCCGCAGAAACGACACATCTCCAGTGACGTGTCGTGTCCCATCCGAGGTCTCGCTGGGGCGAGACCATGTGATCGGGACACGACACGACAGTGGAGGAGGAAGAAAACGTGACGTCAGAAGACATGTGATCGGCAGAAAAGAGCTGCCAGAACGGAGAACAGAAGCAAGATTGCACAGGTAAGTATATTAGGGAATAGTTAATGTGTGTATTGTGTGTTTAACTTTTAAATAAAAATATATCTCGGACAACCCCTTTAAGGCCAAAACAAGGCTACGTCTTTAAGGGGTTAAAACATTTTTTATTTTGCAAACGTAGGAAAACGTATACATATATGTGGTATCGCCGAAATCGTACCAACGCATAGAACAAAGGTAACATCTTATTTATGCCGCATAGTGAATGGTGTAAATGTAAAACGGGAAAAACCGTGCTGGAATAGCTGTCTTATTAATTCCCCTCCCTCCAAAAATAATACATTTATAAAAGTTAATCAATATAAGATATTGTTAGTGGTAAAATTTGGTCGATACATTCAGTGTTTATTTGTGAAAAACACCAAAATTTGGAGAAAATGTGCAAAAATTAGCATTTTTCTAAATTTAAATGTATTTACTTGTAAAATAGATAGTAACGCCACACAAAATAGTTACTAGTTAAACTCTTCCTTGCGCTGCGCCGCAACTGTACCTCCTGCAGAGGGCTTGCTTCCCGCATCAGGATGTACAGTTGCGGAGTAGTTCCTGGCGCACACTGTCCTGTCTTGGCGGTCAGCGGACCATCACCGCTGATTTCGGCAATTAACCCCATAAATGCGGCGACAGATTGAGATCACCGGATTTAAAGGGTTTGAAGCACATCGGCAGCCCCCACGAAGTGATTGTGGGGGCTGCCGATGCTTGTCATGGCAATCGGAGGCCAGACAATGGCCTCCGGGTTGCCATGTACGGAAGCCTCGGAGGAGCAGCCTCCGGCCGGTCCTCCTAGGCTTCCTGTCAGTGTGACTGTCACGTCACAATGACAGTTAGAATATATTACACTAGGTAGTGTAATGTACTCTAGCAGCGATTAAAGCTGCAAGCCTAAATGTCCCCTAGTGGATCAAGTAAAAAAAAGTAATAAAAAGTAATAAAAATATTTTAAAAAAAAGTGTAAAAATAAAAGTTATAAGTTATATAAAAACAAATGCTTTTTTTCCTATAATAAGACTTTCATTATAGGAAAAAAATTAACACGTTAAAAAAAGTACATATATTTGGTATCACCGCGTTCGTAACAACCCCAACTATAAAACTATAATGTTATTTTTCCCACACGATGAACACCCCAAAAAAAAAAAAAAAAAAGCTACACCAGAATCTCTATTTTTTTGGACACAACCCCATCCAAAATAAAGAATAAAAAGTGATCAAAAAGTCGCATGTACCCGAAAATAGTAGCAATAAAGACTACAACCTGTCCCACAAAAACCAAGCCCTTAGGCCCCATGCACACGAACGTGCTTTTGCGGCCGCAATTCCCCCGAAAATCCACAGGAGAATTGCGGCCCCATTCATTTCTATGGGGCCATGCACACGACCGTGGTTTTCACGGTCCGTGCATGGCCCCGGAGTCCGGACTGCAAAAAGAACGAACATGTCTTATTATAGCCGTGTTCTGTGGTCCGGTCTCATTGAAAATAATGGCCGTGGCTGCTCGCGGCTGTCACTCTGTGGACGACACTAAAATCACGGCCGTGCACACAGCTTTTTTGACTAAAAAATAAAAAAGTTCTCACTCTCAGAATATGGTGACCGAAAAAAAATATTTAATAAAAAAGAGATTTTATCACGCAAACACTGCAAAACGTAAAAAAAACTATATATATATATATATATATATATATATATATATATGGTATCGCCGTAATCGTATCGACACGCAGAATAAAACTGTCATTTATAGCACACGGTGAACGCCGCAAAAAATAAACAAAAAAACATTGTCAGAATTGCTTATTTTTAGTCACCCGGCTTGCAAAAAAAGTTCTGGCTCTCAGAATATGACAGTGCAAAATGTGCAGAGTATTCCAAAATCGGATAAGATCGGGCGCCATTTATCAGTGCGACACCAGCCACACATCTATGAATTATTATTTCTTTTTATTATTTAATTTATTTACTTACCGCATTATTATACCCTCTTATTATGCCCTAATGTACTCTGCCCAGCCTACATGTGCCCCCACATTATAAACTGAAATACCAGTAAAACCCCAAACAGAACTATTACCAAGCAAAATCTGTGCTCCAAAAGCAAAATGGCGTTCCCTCCCTACTGAGCCCTGCAGCGTGCCCAAACAGCAGTTTGCGTCCACATATATGGCATCGCCATACCCAGGAGAACCTGCTTAACGTTTTATGAGGTATTTGTCTTCAGTGGCACAAACTGGGCACAACATATTATGCACTAAAATGGCATATCAGTGGAAAATTGCAATATTCACACCATCCGCTGTGCATTAACCCCTTTGCGCACTATGACTTAATAGCACGTCATGGTGCGGGGGTTGATATATGGAGCAATGTTAGGGTGCATTTTCCTTATTATTCCTTGTAAATACTAAAAATTTCTATGTTTTTTTTCAGAAAAAAAGTAGATTTTCATTTTTACAGACTAATTCCAATATATTTAGCGAAAAACCTGAGAGGTCAAAATTCTCAATTTACCCCTAGATAAATTCCTTGAAGGGTGTAGTTTCCAAAATGGAGTAACTTTTGGGGGGTTTCCACTGTTTTGGTCCCTCCAGGGCGTTGCAAACTCGACATGGCACCGAAAACCAATCCAGCAAAATCCGTGCTCCAAAATTCAAATGGCGCTCCTTCCCTTCTGAGCGCTGCCATGGGTCCATTCAGCAGTTTATTACCACATATGGGGTATTGCCGTAATCAGGAGAAAATGCTTTACAAATGTTGTGTTTCTTTTTTTCCTTTATGCCTTGTAAAAATTTTACATTTCTATGCTTTTTCAGAAAAAAAGTAGATTTTCATTTTCACGGCCTAATTCCACTAAATTCTGAAAAAAACCTGTGTCGTCAAATTGCTCACTATACCCCTAGATAAATTCCTTGAGGGGTGTAGTTTCCAAAATGGTGTAACTTTTGGGGTGTTTCCACTGTTTTGGCACCACAAGACCTCTTCAAACCTGACAAGGTGCCTAAAATATATTCTAAAAAAAAAGGAGGCCCAAAATCCAAGAGGTGCTCCTTTGCTTCTGAGGCCTGTGTTTCAGTCCATTAGCGCACTAGGGCCACATGTGGGATATTTCTAAAAACTGCAGAATCTGGGCAATAAATATTGAGTTGCGTTTCTGAGGTAAAACCTTCTGTGGTACAGAAGAAAATGTATTACATATGAATTTTGTAAAAAAAAATGAAATTTGTAAATTTCAGCTCTACTTTCCTTCAATTCCTGTAAAACGCCTAAAGGGTTGAAACACTTTCTGAATGCTGTTTTGGATACTTTGAGGAGTGCAGTTTTCAAAATGGGGTGTTTTATGGGGGTTTCTAATATATAGGGCACTCAAAACCACTTCAGAACTGAACTCGTCCCTGAAAAAATAGCTTTTTGAAATTTTCTTAAAAATATGAGAAATTGCTGCTAAAGTTCTAAGCCTTGTGAGGTCATAGAAAAATAAAAAGATGTTCAAAAAACGATGCAAACCTAAAGTAGACATATGGGAGATGTTAATTGGTAACTATTTTGTGTGGTATTACCATCTGTTTTACAAGCAGATACATTTAAAATTGGAAAAATCATAATTTCTTCATATTTTCGATAAATGTTGGTGTTTTTCACAAATAAGCAATGAATTTATCGACCAAATTTTTACACTAAACTAAAGTACAATATGTCACGAGAAAACAATCTCAGAATCAATTGGATAGGTAAAAGCATTCCGGAGTTATTACCACATAAAGTGACACATGTCAGATTTTAAAAAATGGGTCTGGTCCTCAAGGCCAAAATGAGCTGGGTACTCAAGGGGTTAATCAGAGATATCATAGCAAGCCAGCCCCTAGAGAACCTCATTGTAGAAGGGGAGTACTGTGTCCAAGGAAGTTTCTCTTCTCATTGAGCCATCAGGGATGTTGGACAGCTCCACTGCTGAATCTGTGTTCTAGCTTCTCTTGATGCTTGCCTCTTAAAGGTGTTTTCCCACAAGGGACATTTATGACATGTCCACAGGATATGTCATAAATGTCAGATAGATGCGGGTCCCACCTCTGGGACCCGCACCTATCTCTAGAATGGTGCCCTCTAAACCCTGTTCTAGCTTTGTCCACTATTACTGACTCCTGGCAACTTCCTGACTTCATGGTCGGGAGGTACGAAAACAGTGTAGCCCGCTGAGCTACGCTGTTTCCGTAACTCCCATAGTAGTGAATAGCAGTTACGGAAGCAGCGTAGCATGCGAGCTACGCTGTTTCCGTAACAACCATTCAGTTCTATGGGGCCTACGAAAACAGTGTAGCTCAGCGAGTTTTTTACATTGTGCTTGAGGGAAAATGGGAAATGTTTTTTTTTTTAGCTTTTAATTTTATTTTTTTATTTGTTAAAAAAAAAATTATTTTACTGTTTTTTACTTTACTTTAACCAGTGATCATTAGATCGCTTGCACGATATACTGCAATATTAATGTATTGCAGTATATCGTGATTCTGACAGTGGCAGGGCTTCATAGGAGTACAAATATGGCGGACCTGGGGGACTTCATCAGGCCCCCAGGCTGTAATGCCAACCAGCAGCACCCCCAATATTGCCATGGAGGGGCCATTGGGATGTTACAGGGGGTCACCCCCCGGTTTTTAGTCAATTAAATGCTGCGGTCGCTATTGAACGCGGCATTTAACGGATTAAACAAGCGTAGATTCCGCTCATAGAGGCAGGCCCTGACGTTACTGTCCATGGGCTCCTCCAGGAGAGGAATCCCCAGCCAAAGCTTTGGCAACACTTTGCTGGGGATTCCACTCCTAGAGGGAACCCCAATGATGCTATCTACAGGGAGGGGGCCATAGCACTATCTACAGGGTGGGGTGTGTGTGGCAATATCTACAGGGGCGTGTGTGTGGCACTATTTACAAGGGGGTGTGTGGCACTATCAACAAGGGGTGTCTGTGGCACTATCTACAGGGAGTGTGTGTGGCACTGTCTACAAGGGTTGTGTGTGGCACTATCTACAGGGAGTGTGTGTGGCACTGTCTACAGGGGGAGTGACAATATATACAGGGGGTTGTGGGCACTATCTAAAGGGGGCTGTGGGACACTATCTACAGGGTGCACTGTGACATTATCTACAGGGGGTGTGTGGCACTATCTACAGAGGGCACTGTGGCACTTTCTACAGAGGGCACTATGGCACTATCTACAAAGCATGGTGTGGCATTATCTACAGTGTGTGTGTGTGTGTGTGTGTGTCACTATCTACAGAGAACGCTGTGGCACTATTTACAGAGGGCATTGTGGCATCTACAGAGGGCACTGTGGCATTATCTGCAGAGGGCACTGTGACATTATCTACAGAGGCCTGTGTGGCATAATCTACAGGAGGATTAGGCCTTGTTCACATCTGCATTGGGACTCCATTTATGACTTAGCGCAGTCGACTACGGTATTGATTCTGTCAAAACAATGGAACCCTTACACAACGGTGACAAATGGACACCATTTTCACTGGATCCGTCAGCATTGAAATCAATGGTGATGCAAACAGAAACCTATGGTTTCCATTTGTTTCAGTTCGGATTCCGTTCATGGGTTCCCCTGGCAGAAAGCTCAGATGGAAGTCATGAACGGAGTCCCAACGTAGATGTGAACTAAGCCTTTACGCCTTTTAATACATTGTTCCCTCAATGAGCTCAAGGTGTCCAAACCCTAAGGCATCAAATCAGCCCCACACCATAATGCTCCCTCCACCATGCTTCACAGTCGGGATAAGGTTATGGTGTTGGTATACTATGTTCTTTTTTTCTCCAAACAAAGCGTTGTGCATTTTGGCCATCTGTCTATTGAACATTTTCCCAGATGCATTATAGAACATTCAGGTGGTCTCTGGAAAATCTTTCATGAGAGGAACAGATGTGTTTGTAACCAGGCTTTGTGTGCCTTTATTTAATAGCCAAAGGACCTGTGAAACCCAATGTCATCTCTTTAATTAAAACACATTTTTTCCAATTAGCTTTTAGACAGTTATTAACACAGAAGTTCACTTACTTTTTCTCACTGCACTGTGAATGTTTACTCAATTTACATGATAAGTACAACTGTTTGTGTTATTAATTTAGTTAAATTGTGTTTGTCTATAATTGTGACTTAGATAACAATAAGACCACATTTTATTGGTAATCATTGCAGAAAGCCAGGTACAGAAATACCAAAGGGTTAACTGACTTCTTCTTGTATATGTACAGTTAGGTCCAGAATTATTTGTCATTTTAGCTGTTTACCAAAACATATTGAATATACAGTTACAATCAATATGGGTCTTAAAGTGCAGACTCTCAGCTTTAATTTGAGGGTATTCACATCTTAATTTGAGGAAGGGTTTAGGAATTACAGCTCTTTAATATGTAGCTGCCTCTTTTTCAAGGGACCAAAGGTAATTGGACAATTATCTCAAGAGCTACTTAATGGGCTGCATGGGCTATTCCCTCGTTAATCCATCATCAATTAAGCAAATGAAAGGTCTGGAGTTGATTCCAGGTGTGGCATTTGCATTTGGAAGCCTTTGCTGTGAACCCACAACATGAGGTCAAAGGAGCTCTCAATGCAAGTGAAACAGACCATCGTTAGGCTGAAAAAAATTGAAGAAATCTATCAGAGAGATAGCACACATGTTAGGAGTGGCAAAAATCAACAGTTTGGTACATTCTTGAAAAAAAAAGAGCGCACTGGTGATCTCGTGAACTCCAAAAGGCCTGGACGTCCACCGAAGACAACAGTAGTGGATGATTGCAGAAACCTTTCCATGGTGAAGAAAAACCTCTTCACAACACCTACCCAAGTGAAGAACACTCTCCTGGAAGTAGGTGTATCAGTATCTAAGTCTACCATAAAGAGAAGACTACATGAGAGCAAATACAGAGGATTCACCACAAGGTGCAAACCATTAATCAGCCTCAAAAATAGAAAGGCCAGATTAGACTGCCAAACAACATCTAAGGAAGCTAGCCCAGTTCTGGAACAGCATTCTTTGGACAGATGAAACCTCGATCAACCTGTACCAGAATGATGGGAGGAAGAAAGTATGGAGTAGGCTTGGAACGGCTCATGATCCAAAGCACACCACATCCTCTGTAAAACATGGTGGAGGCAGTGTGATGGCATGGGCATGCATGGATGCCAAAGGAACTGGGTCACTAGTGTTTATTGATGATGTGACTGAAGACAGAAGCTTCTGGATGAATTCTGAAGTGTTCAGGGATCTAATTTCTGCTCAGATTCAACCAAATGCAGCAAGGTTGATTGGACGTCGCTTCACAGTCCAGATGGACAATGATCCAAAACATACTGCGAAAGCAACCCTGGAGTTTTTTAAGGCAAAGAAGTGGAATATTCTGCAATGGCCAAGTCAATCACCAGATCTCAACCCGATCGAGCTGCATTTCACTTGCTTAAAACAAAACTCAAGGCAGAAAGACCCACAAACAGGCAACAACTGAAGAGAGCTGCAGTAAAGGCCTGGCACATCACAAAGGAGGAAACCCAGCGTTTGGTGATGTCCATGGGTTCCAGACTTCAGACAGTCTTTGCCTGCAAAGGATTCTCTACAAAGTATTAAAAAAAAAAACATTTTATTTATGGTAATGTTAATTTGTCCAATTACTTTTGAGCCCCTGAAATGAGGAGGCTGTTTAGAAAAATGGTGGCAATTCATAAACGTTTCAGAGGATATTTTTATTCAACCCCTTGAATTAAACCTGAAAGTCTACACTTCAATTGCATCTCAGTTGTTTCATTTCAAATCCAATGTGGCGGCATGCAGAGCCCAAATCATGAAGATTGTGTCACTGTCCAAATAATTCTGGACCTAACTGTAGATCTATTTCATAAGCAAATCCAGATTGGGTAATAAGAGTAATGTTATATATATATATATATATATATATATATATATATATATATATATATATATATATATATATATATATATATATATATATATATATATATATATATATATATATATGAATAAATATATATAAAATAAAGGTGTGAAATGGCAGAGCTGAGTTGTTTATCAAAACTAAATAGCGGAAGTAACACTGCAAAGGCAGATGTTGAAGTGAGACAAATGTATGGTCAGTGAGATACTACAGAAATAAAACACTAAAGTATTTAATCCTGCATATTTATAGCTGCGCAGATATATAATAAACAGTAATGAGCAGCACAGTGTGATGGAAACTTGTTTATGTGCTGAATTGCAAGTGTATAGCACAGTTTTACAGTAAACAAATATATACATGCAGCGTTCAACATACCATATACACAGGAAGGGGCTGCGGCGAGAACACATTTTGTGCTTGCTGTTCCTGTTATTAACTGGCTACTTCTGGGGTGGTCAATATGAATGTGTCAAAGTAAAACCACAAGTGACCTTTAGAGCGTAGAGAGGAAAACCATTATACTGTGCTAAGTAACACAAAATTCCTCTGACCCACTTGTATTCTCAGGTGTCACTTTGTTATATTTCTTTTAACACATTATAAGTAATTCCTCATTTGGGTTTTCAGTCTGGATATATACAAAATATACAGCTGCCTCAAATTCCTTTAAGGGTTCTACACTCTATGCAATTAAAATGTAAATTGTTTATAGCATGTAAAATAGTTTAAAAAAAATAAGTTAAGAAAGAGAAAATGCCCCAAAAAATCTAATTCTGATAAAAAAATGCAATCAAAGAACCCGTTCCAGAAACAGACATAATGGTGGAGCCCAGATGTGATTGACATGTGGAGTTTTGATGTTTCAGCCAGAACAGATCCAGGCAGTTTAACATCTTAGCTGACAAGATCAATATTAATTGCAGCATCTGAGGGCTCATTCAGACGAGCGTTGAAACAACGCACCTCATACGGCCCCATTGATTTCAATGGGGCTATTCGCATATGCGTGAGTTTTAACATAGCCTGTGTCCGTTCTGTGAAATCCCCTGCATGTCCTATATTGGTGCGTTTTCACGCACCTAGTAACCCATTGAAGTCAATGTGTGCGTGAAAACCACGGACAGCACACGGACGACATCCGTGTGCTGTCCGTGTTTCACGCATCAATTACATTGAAAAGAAAAAAGGAAGTGCGTGCAAGTCCGTGAAAAACACATGCAAAACACACTGATGCATAACGAAACGCACATGGACAGATTTACGTGTGTTTTTTTGCTCGCGTAAATATGTCACACTCGTGTGAATAGCCTAAGGAGTATAATCAAAGGGAGGGGACATCTATCCACAAGTTATGTGTGGTATTGCAGCTCAGCCCCATTTATATCAAAGGCGTTGAGCTGCAAAACCTGATCCAAGCCATGGACAGGGGTGGCGCTGTTTTTACAAGAAAGCAGCCAGTGGCGGATTATCATTAGGGCGTTTCGGGCGGTCGCCCGGGGCCCAAGACTGCCAGGGGGCCCAAGGAGCCTATGACCGCCCGAACCCCCTCATGCCCAGTGGCGTCGCTAGCACCGGAGGGAGCCCCGGTGCCAGGACCGCACCTGTCAGGCGAGGGGAGCTTTGTTTCTACTTAGCAGCCGTGGTCTGTGCTGCTTTAGAAGCTCCCCCTCCAGCCCCCCTTCCCTGCTCTAAACATCTCTGCTGCTAGCTGTCGGGACATGGGGGAGGGGAGACTGTCGGCGGGCTCTGTGCTGTGAGCAGGAGAAGAGCTGCAGTGAAGACATAAAAGGTAAGTGCATGTGTGTTTAATATCCATATTCATGTGTGTTTAATGTCCATATTCATGTATGTTTAATGTCCATATTCATGTATGTTTAATGTCCATATTCATGTATGTTTAATGTCCATATTCATGTATGTTTAATGTCCATATTCATGTGTTTACAAGGTGTACTTTGTGTATAATGTGCATACTCGTGTATAATGTGCCTACTTAGTGTATAATGTGCATACTCGTGTGTACTTTGTGTACTATGCATACTTTGTGTATAATGTGCCTACTTTGTGTACTTTGTGCATAATGTGTGTACTTTGTGTACTGTGCGTACTTTGTGCATAATGTGCGTACTTTGTACTGTGCGTACTTTGTGCATAATGTGCGTACTTTGTGCGTACTTTGTGCATAATGTGCGTACTTTGTGCGTACTTTGTGCATAATGTGCGTACTTTGTGCATAATGTGCGTACTTTGTGCATAATGTGGTACTTTGTGTACTGTGCATACTTTGTGCATAATGTGCCTACTGTGTGCATAATGTGCGTACTTTGTGCATAATGTGCGTACTTTGTGCATAATGTGCCTACTTTGTGCATAATGTGCGTACTTTGTGCATAATGTGGTACTTTGTGTACTGTGCATACTTTGTGCATAATGTGCATACTTTGTGCATAATGTGCGTACTTTGTGCATAATGTGGTACTTTGTGTACTGTGCATACTTTGTGCATAATGTGCGTACTTTGTGTACTTTGTGCATAATGTGCGTACTTTGTGTACTTTGTGCATAATGTGCGTACTTTGTGCATAATGTGCCTACTTTGTGCATAATGTGCGTACTTTGTGTACTTTGTGCATAATGTGCGTACTTTGTGCATAATGTGCCTACTTTGTGTACTTTGTGCATAATGTGGTACTTTGTGTACTGTGCGTACTTTGTGCATAATGTGCATAATGTGCGTACTTTGTGCATAATGTGCCTACTTTGTGTACTGTGTGTACTTTGTGCATAATGTGCGTACTTTGTGCATAATGTGCGTACTTTGTGCATAATGTGCGTACTGTGTGTACTTTGTGCATAATGTGCCTACTTTGTGTACTAGTGTTTAGGTAGTGTTAGCAATAGTTACGGCGCGGCAGGGTGGTGGTGGAGAAGGGGGGCCCAAGTTTGGGTAACAGCCCAGGGCCCATGGTCTTCTTAATCCGCCACTGAAAGCAGCCATGTGTTTCTAATCCTGTACAACCCTTTTATGACAGCTTGGGGCCTAAGGAAGGCCCCCAGGACTGTACTATGACAGTGAATATTAGGGCATAGTTCAGGTATGCTTTAAAAGATGCTCATTCATTTTATATGCGTACGCAATAATATATCGAAATATACAGATGCTCCAATAGATTACAGATCAAAATAAAAATTCAAAAGTTGAAGTCACCATGTAGGACTAAAAAAAAAGTTTCAACAAAATGTAATAAGCCAAACTAAGACCCCCTGCCCACATTGCAGATTCTGTTGCAGAAATGTCTGGGCCTGAAAATCAGTTGTATTCATCTGAATGGGTGTAACTTTACTGACGAAAGTACCAATCCAGCTAATGCACAAACACTGCTAGACTTAGCGCTAGCTGCCCAACCTAGCAAGAGGTGGCGATCTAGCCCTGCATCTCGCCTCAAAGTACTAGGGACCTGCCTAAAGCAGATAAACCGCCCTGATAAGGGCAACCCCAAATCTAGCTAGCAAACCCTAAGCATCCCTGGTGGTGATAAGGGATATCTTGTTTTTACAAGGCAACTGCTGGCAGATGGAAAGGACAGGTAGAAATGTCAAACTAGCAAAAGTGAAGTAACAAAGTGGTAAGTGTCAGAGCCAAAACGATAATAAAAAATAATAAACAGAGTGAAGCCGGGTCAAAAACCAAGAGAATCAAAACAGTACCAAATTAGCAAACAGCAGAAAAGTCAAATAGTCCAAAGTCATACACAGTAGTAGTAGGGGAGAATGCAAAAAGGGTTAGGGGAAAACAAAATCCAAACTGAGGATACTTACAAAAACACAGAGAATACTAGCAGACGGAATAGGAAGATACAGTGAAGGAAATAAGTATTTGATCCCTTGCTGATTTTGTAAGTTTGCCCACTGTCAAAGACATGAACAGTCTAGAATTTTTAGGATAGGTTAATTTTACCAGTGAGAGATAGATTATATTTAAAAAAAAAAAAACAGAAAATCACATTGTCAAAATTATATATATTTATTTGCATTGTGCACAGAGAAATAAGTATTTGATCCCTTTGCCAAACAAGACTTAATACTTGGTGGCAAAACCCTTGTTGGCAAGTACAGCAGTAAGACCTTTTTTGTAGTTGATGATGAGGTTTGCACACATGTTAGATGGAATTTTGGCCCACTCCTCTTTGCAGATCATCTGTAAATCATTAAGATTTCGAGGCTGTCGCTTGGCAACTCGGATCTTCAGCTCCCTCCATAAGTTTTCGATGGGATTAAGGTCTGGAGACTGGCTAGGCCACTCCATGACCTTAATGTGCTTATTTTTGAGCCACTCCTTTGTTGCCTTGGCTGTATGTTTCGGGTCATTGTCGTGCTGGAAGACCCAGCCACGAGCCATTTTTAATGTCCTAGTGGAGGGAAGGAGGTTGTCACTCAGGATTTGACGGTACATGGCTCCATCCATTCTCCCATTGATGTGGTGAAGTAGTCCTGTGCCCTTAGCAGAGAAAAACTCCCAAAACATAATGTTTCCACCTCCATGCTTGACAGTGGGGACGGTGTTCTTTGGGTCATAGGCAGCATTTCTCTTCCTCCAAACACGGCGAGTTGAAAATGCCAAAGAGCTCAATTTTAGTCTCATCTGACCACAGCACCTTCTCCCAATCACTCTCATAATCATCCAGATGTTCATTTGCAAACTTCAGACGGGCCTGTACATGTGCCTTCTTGAGCAGGGGGACCTTGCGGGCACTGCAGGATTTTAATCCATTACGGCGTAATGTGTTACCAATGGTTTTCTTGGTGACTGTGGTCCCAGCTGCCTTGAGATCATTAACAAGTTCCCCCCGTGTAGTTTTCGGCTGAGCTCTCACCTTCCTCAGGATCAAGGATACCCCACGAGGTGAGATTGTGCATGGAGCCCCAGATCGATGTCGATTGACAGTTATTTTGTATGTCTTCCATTTTCTTACTATTGCACCAACAGTTGTCTCCTTCTCACCCAGGGTCTTACTTATGGTTTTTTAGCCCATTCCAGCCTTGTGCAGGTCTATGATCTTGTCCCTGACATCCTTAGAAAGCTCTTTGGTCTTGCCCATGTTGTAGAGGTTAGAGTCAGACTGATTAATTGAGTCTGTGGACAGGAGTGTTTTATACAGGTGACCATTTAAGACAGCTGTCTTTAATGTAGGCACCAAGTTGATTTGGAGCGTGTAACTGGTCTGGAGGAGGCTGAACTCTTAATGGTTGGTAGGGGATCAAATACTTATTTCTCTGTGCACAATGCAAATAAATATATATAATTTTGACAATGTGATTTTCAGTTTTTTTTTAAATATAATCTATCTCTCACTGGTAAAATTAACCTATCCTAAAAATTCTAGACTGTTCATGTCTTTGACAGTGGGCAAACTTACAAAATCAGCAAGGGATCAAATACTTTTTTCCTTCACTGTAAATCATAAGTGGAAAGGATCCCAGGAAAAAGCAGGATTAAACAGAGGACAGATCTAATTGACAGGTTCTTAGCTAATCATGAGCCAGAAATAGATGAGTGACAGACAGCACCCAGACTTAACCTTCCCGTAGGCCTGATTCACACGAGTGCTGCGCATCTCGGGCGTGAAAAACTGCAATTTTTCACGTCCGAGGTGCATACGTGCTCAGCGCTGCGGGACACGATGTCACGCATCCCCCATAGTTGAGAGTCTATGGAGGGATGCGTAAAAAGAGCGGACATGTCCTATTTTCATACGGACCCTTCACACGGTCCATTGAAACAACGGCTGTGTGAACGGCCACATAGAATTACATAGGTCCGTGGGACGGCCGCTGTTTCAACAGCTGTCCCACGGACGTTTAACACGTTCGTGTGAATCAGGCCTTATGTATAGCTACAGAAGCAGGGAGTGTGACAATTTGGTTGTTTCTACAGCAAGCACAAAATCTGCCACGTGTGCAGGGGGGCCCTAAAGAAAGAAAATAAAAGTCTCACGTGTAAAAATAGAATTCACAATTTATTTTTTAAATAAATAATTTTTATTGAACAAATATCACAAAAAAAGCTAGGCATCTATTGGTATCCCTGTAACGATAACAAACCTTAACCCTACCACTGCCAAGGACATATGTAAAATGCAACTAAAAAGCTATGAATAAGAGAGTAGCTCGTATTATATTAAAGCCGAGATTCTTTGTGTCCTGGTTCCTTTGCTGATCGTGGCTGCTGGTGCTTCTGCTTTGCCTCCCGTGGTCACACTCCTCCTGCTCGCTGCCGTATGTCCCATAGTGCGCCCTCCCGAACCAATCCCTTATGCTCTGGGCTTATTTAAGGCAACTTCTCTGGTCTTGATTAAGGCAGCTTCTCTTACCTGATGCCTGAGCAAATTTGGTGAAACTTATTTGCTTCCTGCAAAGGTTCCTGTCAGTATCCTGCTAGTCTGGATCCTTCTACCTACTACCAGTCTGTATCCTTCTACCCGCTACCAGTCTGTATCCTTCTACCCTCTACCAGTTTGGATCCTGCTAACCGCTACCAGTTCGCATCCTCCTACTGGACACGTAAGTGTCTTTCTACCAGCTACCAGTCCCTATTCTGCTACCTGCTGCCAGTCCGTATTCTGCTACCTACTGCCAGTCTGTACAATGTTACCTGGTATGAACTGTAACCTTAGATTTCCACCTGCCTGCTACGACATCATTTGCCCATGCTTGTACCCATGGTGTACTTCACCAATGTCTCCTGATCCTTTGGACCAGCTGCTACTCACACTGGAACCACCTCAAGAGGTGTCGACCTGTTAGTCTCTCCACAGCGAAGTCCAGATCCCCGTATGGGGGTTAAAGGGTGATTACCGGAGTGGCCCTAAGGCAACTCCCTAAGAGGTGACCCAAAGTCAAACTGGTTGAGTAGCGCAGTGGGTCCACAACCTGCTTGACATTACAATCTTAGCTTTCAGTTGATACCGTAGTAAAAACTAAGTAATATTTGGGGCGCAGCTCACATTTGAAGTCAGTAAGTAGGGTGAAAAACTTGACTTCCTGGCTCTGTGTCTATGTAGGGTTGGGAGGGGTGAAACTGCAAGTAAGAGCACAAAGAAAGATCACAGCCTGTTGGTGTCATCTCTCCCCCTGTACTGCCTTTCAGTGACCCCTGGGAGAATACAGAAACATTTCTTCATGTTACCACCCCGCTTACCTATGAGAGAGAGGATAAGTGCTCTATGATTGCACATTGGCGTAGACTTTTGTTTTCCTTCTACTGGGGTGAGAAGATAAGCAGTTACACAATAAATCACCTACTGCTCCTAATCAGGACATTTGTCCACTCTGTAACTGGATTTTTACCAGCATCTAGATTGCATAGAATTTTTTTAACTCTTCAGTTCTGAGTAGAGGTGTAACTTGAAGCTCCTGAGCCCCAATGCAAAATCTGTAACAGCGCCCTTCACCTACCATGTGCCATTTATCACACTGGTGTCTACCTATGAGGCAGAGAGTACTTTGGGCCACCTCAGGCACCAGGACTCTGGTGCAAACTATCTCTGCACCCCTATAGCTATGCTCCTGGTTCTTGGAAATATGTGATGATATTGACAAATATAAACTCTGTACATCTTGAACTTTTATTTTAATAAGGTGTTGTGCATTTCTTGCTTTGTTTTCATCAAACTTTTAACCACAAACATGATATATTATACATTTTACACAACATTACGCTTTGATACAAAATAGCATGAAGGCACCCGTAAAGGTAAAGTGCTGGGTGGAATTTTTGCAATTTGTAAGTTGTCTAATTTGATTAAATATACAGTGGATATAAAAGGCTAACACACCCCTGTTAAAATGGCAGGTTTTTGTCATGTTACAAAATCAGTCCAAGATGAAACATTTCACAACTATTTACACCTTTAATGTCACCTATAATCTGTACAATTGTATTGAAAAACAAACTGAAATAAAAATAAAGAACAAAAACAATGTGGTTGCATAAATATGCACACCCTTAAACTAATAATTTCTTGAATTACCCGTTGACTTTATGACAGCATTCAGTTTGTAGGGTAGAAGTCCATCAGCATGGCACATCTTGACTTGGCAATTGTTGCCCACTCTTGTTTGCAAAAGCGCTCCAAATCTGTCAGATTGTGAGGGCATTTCCTGCGTACAGCCCTCTTCAGATCTTCTTCTGGTGAAGCCATTCTTTTGTTAATTTGGAAGTATGCTTTGGGTCGTTGTCGTGCTGAAAGGTGAAATTCCTCTTCATTTTTAGCTTTTTAGCAGAGGCCTGCAGGTTTTGTGCCAATATTGACTGATATTTGGAACTGTTCATAATTCCCTCCACCTTGACTAAAGCCCCAGCTCCAGAAAAACAGCCCCAAAGCATAATTCTGCCTCTACCATGCTTCACTGGGGGTATGGTGTTCTTTTGGTGATGTGCAGTGTTGGCTTTTCGCCAAACATACCTTTTGGAATTATGGCCAAAAAGTTCAGCCTTGGTCTCATCAGACCATCACAAGTTTTCCCGCATGCTTTTGGCAGACTTGATGTAGGTCTTTGCAAAACACAGCCGGGCTTGGATGTTTTTCTTTGTTAGAAAAGGCTTCCGTCTTGCTACCCTACGCTACAGCCCAGACATATGAAGAATACTAGAGATTGCTGTCACATGCACTACACAACCAGTACCTGCCAGAAAGTCCTGCAGCTCCTTTAATGTTGCTGTAGGCCTCCTGGTAGCATTTTGGACCAATTTTCTTCTTGTCTTTTCATCAAGTTTTGAGGAACGTCCAGTTCTTGGTAATGTCACCGTTGTGCCAAATGTAATCCACTTTGTGATGACTGTCTTCACTGTGTTTCATGGTACATCTAATGCCTTGCAAATTCTTTGGTACCCTTCTCCTGACTGATGCCTTTCAACAATCAGATTCCTGTGATGTGTTGTAAACTCTTTACGGACCATGGCTTTTGCTGTCACATGGAACAAAGAAAATGTTAGTAAAATCCTTATAGAACAGCTGAACTTTATATGGGATTACTCAGAATCACTTGAAATAATGGCAGCTGTGTACTGACTACTATTTAACATGAGTTCAAATGTGATTGACTAATTCAGAACACAATCACATCCCCAATTATGAGAGGGTGTTCAAACTTACAGTATGCAACCACATTATTATAATTATTTCTGTTTGTTTTTCAATGGAATTGTACAGATTATGAGAGAGAGAGAGAGAGAGAGAGATCCACTATCCATCTGTCCCCAAAATGTCCTCTTTCCTTAGCGTCAAGTAATATGATCTTTCTAAAAGCAATCACCTTTATGGTGCTATTTTACTTCCCGTGGGAAATTATTTGAGATCCATTTATAAATGATAACCAATTTTGCAAAAAAATATCTTTCTAATTAGCTTGCTACAACCACAGTCTTTCAAAAGAGAGGAGGTGACAAAAATAAATAGCATCGATTCGATTGGAACCTCTTTCCGAATTAATTTAGAAATAGATTCTGCTGTCTACTCCAGTATCTATATAGATTGGGACAACGCTACAACAAGTGGATGAGATACGCCTGATGTATACCGCATTTCGGACAAGTATCGTTAATCCTTAACCTCATAACCTTTAAAAGCTTTGGTGTATAATAAAGTCTATGATTGATCATAAAATAAATAAATCAGTGATCGTGATGTAATGATGCTTCTTTGATATGTTTATAAACTAACCCCCAATCGATCCTAATCTCAAAATCCTTATCCCATTTCCCTTGTGATTTAATATGATTTCCTTTATCCCCTAAAATGATTTTTTTATATACTGAGAACAAAATTACTTTCTTATTTTTTAAACATTCTAATGATTGAAATGGTGTAAGAACGATCCGTGATTTATATTTAATGGCCAAAAAGGCGTGTTTAATTTGAAACTATCTAAACAGACTGTAATCAGGGACATTGTACAGTCTATGCAGTTCCGTAAAAGTTTTTAGTTGTGCATTATTAAATAAATGTGATATCCTTGTGATGTGATGCTTTCTCCAAAATAAAGAGTCCGGAAGGCCGCCAAACTCACCAATATTCTTATTGTCCCATAGAGGAGTGACTTCAATAAAGGTATTAATTTTTTCAATGAGTTTGACAGCATCCCAGAGCCGCTACTGGTTATCACAAATAGGCCCAAGTTCCAAATCAGGGGAATTCAGAACCCTGGCTTCTAGAGCTTAGAATATATTAGACCATTTGTCCCCTAGTGTTTTCAACAAAAAGCTATTAGCCCCCAGTCCCAGAACTGTTTGAACTGAGAAGCTAAAAAGTACTTCCCCCCAGTCAGGAAGGGCAAAGCCCCATTTGGTTACCGGGAGAGTAAGAACAGAGTATTTAATGCGATTTTTTTCCCCGTGCCAAGTTAGGTCAATAGAAATAGCTTCTAGAGTTTTAAAAATGTTCCCCGGCAACCAAATCGGACAGTTGAAATTTTTTTTTTTATATTTTAACTAAAAAAAAAACTTGATCAGTGCAATTTTTGCAGCTGTGGTCAATGGTAACTTATTCCATGCGTTAACTGCCCCCCCCTAAAATATACAAACAGAGGAATTATATTCAGTGTAATATAGTCAGTGGGATCCCTAGAAATTTTGACGCCTAAATATTTGAAAATCTCAACAGAATTCAAGGAGGAAATCTGATCGGGGTTAAACTCGTCTGATATATTTAACAAACCAGTTTTTTGACAATTGATTTGAAGGCCAGCCCACTCATCAAACTCTTGGTATAGCCGAATCACATGGTCGACTATCCCATATAAACAGAAGAACATCATCTGTGTATAACGAGATTTTATCGACCTTATTTTCCATTTGGAAACCCACTATATTCTCAGAGGTTCTAATCTTCATTGCAAAAAAACGTAATTACTAAACTAAATAAGAGGGGGGATAGAGGACAACCCTGCTGGACTCCCCTTTCTAAATTAAAGTAAGCTGATTTCTGGCTGTTCATGCCTACTCTGGCTTGTGGTTGTCTATACAGTAATTTATTCCAATAAATGAATTATTCCACGATACCAAGACAACCCAAAATCCTAAAAACAAAATACCATCGACTATATTGAATGCTTCATAGCATCGATGGAGAGGATAGCATCCTTCTTAGCCACACTTTCCCATATTGTAAATGTACAAAGACTCGGCGGACGTTATTTACCATAACCCTGACCGGAATAAACCCGGTCTAGTCCAGGTGAACTATATTGTTCATTACCTTCATCAATCTGCCAGTCAAAACCTTGGCAAACATCTTGACGTCGGCACGATTCTAGCAAGAGAGGCTCCTTATCTTTTTTAGGGATCACAATAATGTCTGTGGCCACCATATATCTGGGAAGCCTACCTCTAACATACGAAAAATTAGCTGTTTCCACTAAAAGGGATTAATTTACCCTGATATAACTTATATAGTTCAAATGTAATTCTGTCTACCCCCACAGCTTTGTTACTTGGCATTTCTAGCAAGGACGTTCTCAATTCTTCCGAAGATATCAGGTGATCTAACATTGTTCTTTGTTCTCTATCCATATTAGGTAATTCCATTCCATCCATATAACTATCTTTGCTATACTCAGTCTTTTAACCTAGAGCGGTACAGGTCTTGATAGAATCCTCTGAAATCTTCTACTACTTGCCTAGCATCGTGAACAAGTTTCCCCTTTGTATTCTTAATGGAGGAAACAGAATTAGAATACTGTTGGTATCTTACAATTTGGGCCAAAAATTCACTTGATTTACTGGCTTCAAAATAGTATTGTTTGCAACTCAAAAAAATGTCTGATTGTGCTTCCTCCTGTATCAAGTTTTCATATTTCATTTGGGAGACTTTCCATTGAGATTCAGTAGCTTCTGAAGGATTATATACATACTGCCTTTCCGCCTCCTCTAGTTGTTTTTTAATAATATCTCTTTGCATATACTGTGTTTTCTCAATAATGTTTTGGTCTTTGAAAACAATTCCCTTAAGGAATGTTTTCAGGGTATCCAATAATATCGCAGAATCCGGGTGACCCGAGTTGGCTTCCAGAAACACTGACAATTTATTATCAATTTCGCGGAATGGAATTTTCACCAAGACTGATGGAAAAATCTTATATACCCTAGTAACCCGTCTCAATCAAGCGCGACCATAAGAGGAGCATGGTCTGAGACCCCACGGGGTTCATAAGATACTTTCTTTATATACTTCAACATTAGTTCATTAATGAAGATAACGTAAATTATTGACATCACCTCCCTAGAACTTGTAAAGCATGAACATTTCTTAACATGGGGGTTCATCTTCCACCATATATCAAGCTGGCCCAAATCAGATGTTAAACCTATTAGCTTAGTTTCTGACCTATGTGATATTATTGGATTTTTCCTGAATCGATCTAACTCGGCATCCATGACTTCATTGACATCTCCAATTATTAAGAGGGGACATTTTGGTTTCGATATCAAATACTGTAAGACCACCTTGATCACACATGACGAAAAAGGGGGGTGTATACTGCCACAAGAACACAGGTTACTCCATAAAAACAACCATATAGGATTAAATACAGATGTAGCCGTCTTTATCTTGACTTTTAACGCATTAAATAAACAGAGGCAAGATCCTTTATCTTGACTTTTTCAATGACTTGTCAATGGCGTTTGTTGTGTGATATCATGCTGCAGCAAGTTATCAGAGTCAAGTTAAAGACATCTCTGTTGAACCGAAACGACGCTCACTTGAGGTGAATAAATCCACCCTGTTTCATCTACTCTGAAGTCCTGGAGCCGTTACTACGCCCTATGGTTGCCTTATACTCAAGTTGGGGAATTAATTAATCCCCTAGTAACGAGCACATGGCCTGATATATAGTTTTTTTGGAGTGCTGTGTTCATTTGTATCTGGACTGCATATATACATTCACATGTATGTATATATATATATATATGTATATATATATATATATATATATATATATATATATACACATATATATATGCATATTGTCTCATGAGCCAGGGCTGTAGAGACACAGCCCTGGTCTTGAGAAACGGCCTAAAAACAAAGCAGGACAATTCGTCATTCTCCTACTTTGCTTAACCCCTTCCCTCTTTGGCCGCTTTTGACCTTCCTGACAGAGCCTCATTTTTCAAATCTGACATGTTTCACTTTATGTGGTAATAACTCCGGAATGCTTTTACCTATCCAAGCGATTCTGAGATTGTTTTCTCGTGACACATTGGACTTTATGTTACTGGCAAAATTTGCCCGATACATTCAGTATTTAATTGTGAAAAACACCAAAATTTAGTGAAAAATTTAAAAAATTTGCATTTTTCTCAATTTAAATGTATCTGCTTGTAAGACAGGCAGTTATACCACACAAAAATGTTGCTAACTAACATCCCCCATATGTCTACTTTAGATTGGCATCGTTTTTTGAACGTCCTTTTATTTTTCTATGACATCACAAGGCTTAGAACTTTAGCAGCAATTTCTCACATTTTCAAGAAAATTTCAAAATGCTATTTTTACAGGGGCCAGTTCAGTTGTGAAGTGGCTTTGAGGTCCTTAGATATTAGAAACCCCCAATAAGTCACCCCATTTTAAAAACTGCACCCCTCAAAGTATTCAAAACAGCATTTAGAAAGTTTCTTAACCCTTTAGACATTGCGCAGGAATTAAGGCAAAGTAGAGGTGAAATTTACAAAGTTCATAATTTTTTTCCAGAAATTCATATTTAATCAATTTTTTTTGTACCACGGAATGTTTTACCCAAGAAATGCACTCAATATTTATTGCCCAGGTTCTGCAGTTTTAGGAAATATCCCACATGTGGCTGTAGTGTGCTACTGGACTGAAGCACCGGCCTCAGAAGCAAAGGAGCACCTGGTGGATTTTGGGCCTCCTTTTTATTAGAATATATTTTAGGCACCATGTCAGCTTTGAACAGGTCTAGTGGAACTAAAACAGTGGAAACCCCCCAAAAGTGACCCCATTTGGGAAACTACACCCCTCGAGGAATTTATCTAGGGGTGTAGCAAGCATTTTGACCGGCCAGTTTTCCTGCAAAACTTTTTGGAACTAGGCCATGAAAATGAAAATCTACATTTTTTCAAATAAAATGTAGGTTTAGCTAATTTTTTTTCATTTCCAAAAGAACTAAAGTAGAAAAAGCACCACAACATTTGTAGAGCAATTTCTCCCGAGTAAAACAATATCCCACATGTGGTAATAAATGGTTGTTTGGACACACGGCAGGGCTTAGAAGGGAAAGAGCGCCATTTGGCTCTTGGAGCTCAAATTTAGCAGTAATGGTTTGCGGAGGCCATGTCACATTTGCAAAGCCCCTGAGGTGACAAAACAGTGGAAACCCCCAACAAGTGACCCCATTTTGGAAACTATACCCCTTGAGGAAATTATCTAGGGTTATAGTGAGCATTTTGACCCCACAGGTTTTTTGCAGAAATTTTTGCAAGTAGGCTGTGAAAATGAAAATCTACATTTTTTCAAATAAAATGTAGGTTTTAGCTAATTTTTTTTCATTTCCACAAGAACTAAAGGAGAAAAAACATTTGTAAAGCAACTTCTCCCGAGTAAAACAATACCCCACATGTGGTCACAAACATCTGTTTGGACACACGGTAGGGCTCAGAATGGAAGGAGCACCATTTGGATTTTGGAATGGTTTCTGGGTGTCATGTCATATTTGCTGAGCCCCTGTAGTACTAGTACAGTGGAAACACCCCAAAAGTGACTCCATTTGGGAAACTGCACCCCCTGAGGAATCATCTAGGGGTATAGTGAAAATTTTGATCCCAAAGGTTTTTTGCTGAATTAATTAGAATTAAGCCATGAAAATGAAAAATAATTTTTTTTTCCAACAAGATGTAGTTTTAGATACACATTTTTCATTTTTACAAGGAATAGAGAAGAAAATGCACCCCAGCATTTGTAAAGTAATTTCTCCCGAGTACGGTAACACCCCATATGTGGTTATAATCAGCTGTTTACATATATGGGAGCATTCAGAAGAAAAGGAGCGGTATTTATCTTTTGGAGCATAGATTTTGCTGGAATGGTTTGCGGACGCCATGTTGCATTTGCAAAACCCCTGATGTACCAAACAAAAGTGACCCCGTTTTAGAAACTACACCCCTAAAGGCATTTATCAAGGGGTGTAGTGAGAATTTAGACTCCACAGGTGTTTTTCAGAAATGAATACGCAGTGGATTGTGCAAAGTGAAAATTGCAATTTCTCCACTGATCTGCCCATTCACCGCACAAGATGTTGTGCCCTTAGAGAATCTTACCCCATAAATTGTTAAGCGGGTTCTCCCGGGTATGGTAATGCCTTACTTGTGGCCATAAATTGCTGTTTGGGCACACTGTAGGGCTAAGAAGGGAAAGACCGCTATTTTGAGCATGGATTTTGCTTGGTAATAGTTCTGTTTGGCGTTTTGCTGGTATTTCCGTTTATAATGTGGGGGCATATGTAATCTGTGCGGAGTATATCAGGGGTATATGTAATCTGTGCGGAGTACATCAGGGCATAATAAGAGGGTATAATAATGGAGTAAATAATGCAATTATCCATAGATGTGTGTTACGCTGTGAAGCGATCCGTTATGCGCAGGCCGGTGTCACACTGATAAACGGTTTTCTTTGTTATCCCCCTTTTGTAACGCTCTGCACCTTTTGGGGACTTTTTCTCCTTCGTAGTTTGGGAAATATTACTGGGAAAGTTTTGCGCTGGTATAATACGGGCGCTCTCGCTTCCAGCGGATGTGCTATGTCCATTCCCTTTCCTAGTTCCTAAATACTAGGGCCCTGAAACTGAAGGAATGTTCCCCTCCGGCCTGCACATTGAGATTTCATCACCGCATTACTAGTGCCATAACTTTTTTGTTTTTCAGTTGATTGAGCGGTGTGCCGGCCTGTTTTTTGCGAGACGGGCTGTAGATTTTATTGGTACCATTTTGGAACACATATACGACTTTTTGATCACTTTTTATTTCATTTTTTGATAAAGGAGATTACCAAAAACAAGCAATTCTGGAATTGTTTTTTATTGGTTTTTTTTATCGGCATCCACAGTGCGCCCTAAATTACATGTTAGCTTTATTCTGCGGGTCGATACGATTACGACGATACCAAATTTATATGTTTTTTTTTATGTATTGCAGCTTTTGCACAATAAAATCACTTTTTTTATAAAATCATTTGTTTTCTGTGTCGCCATATTCTAAGACCCATAACTTTTTTATTTTTGCGTGCACGAAACGGTGTCAGGGATTATTTTTTGCGGGACGGATTGTCGTTTTTACTAGTACTATTTTGGAGTAAATGTGACTTTTTGATCACTTTTTATAGCATTTTTTGGAAGGAGATGTGACCTAAAAACAACGATTCTGGCGCTGTTTTTCATGTTGTTTTTTTACCGCGTTCACCGTGCGGGATAAATTACATAATAGTTTTGTAGTTTTTATCATTACGGACGCGGCAATACCAATTATGTATAGTTTTTTTGATTTTTACGGTTTTTCCCATAATAAAAGACTTACTATGAGAAAAAAGTCAGTTTAGCTTTATTTTTATTTGAAATGTGTGTGTTTTTATTGTTTTACCACATTTTTATTAACTTTTTTTAACTTTTTTTACTTGTCCCACTAGGGGACATGAGGGCTTGATGCCCCGATCGCTACTCTAATACACTGCACTACATACGTAGTGCAGTGTATTAGCGCTGTCAGTTATTCACTGACAGCAAGCCTATGAGGACACGCCGCAGGCGGGTCCTCATCGGCTCCCGTACAAGGCAGACTCGGACGTCATTTTCTGGCGTCCGATTGCCACAGCAACCCAGCGATTGCATCACTGGGTTGCCGGTCGGGTGAAAACCTATCAGATGCTGCGCTCTATTGAGCGCAGCATCTGAGGGGTTAATCTGCCGGATCGGATAATAGCTCCGGTCCTGGCAGTTACAGGAGGGTGCAAACTGTATAATACAGCTGTCACCCCGCGGTGATGGTGCCGGCTCTGCTTCTGGACCCGCACCATCACTGCGCCGTACATATACGGCGCTTTGCGGGAAGCACCTCCCGACAGCGCCGTATATATACGGCGGATGTCGGGAAGGGGTTAAAACTGATGGAGACAGGAGATACTGCTTTTGATCTCCTGTCTCCCATTAAACTTCCCGCTCCGGGCGTTCTTGCACTCATGAGTCGTCCAGCGATGTGATATCGCCGCACCGACCCATGTTAGCCGGGGGCGAGTGCCACTCGCCCCCACTTACAAGTGTAGCGACAGGGTTTAAGTAGCCCTGTGTTTGTACACTCCATAGCGCAGCTTTCCCTCACCACTTCACCAAGGGCGTAACTAGAAAAGACTGGGCCCCATAGCAAACTCTTGACCGGGGCCTCTCCGGGTGCCATAAGCAGCCCCCCTTATAAATAGTGCCCCCTGTAGAATGTGCCACACAGCCGCCTGTAGACAGTGCGATATAGCCCCACCTATAGACAGTGTCACAGCCCATTTGTAGATAGCGCCCCACCTTCCCCTTGTAGATAGTGCCATACAGCCCCCCTGTAGATATCGCCATAAAGCCCCCACTGTATATAGCGCTATACAGCTCCCACTGTATATAGTGCCACACAGCCCACTCCCTTGTATATAGTGCCACACAGCCCCCCTTAGTAGATAGTGCCACACACAGACCCCTGTAGATTGAACCACACTCAGCCCCCTGTAGATAGAGCCACAGCCCTCCCCTTGTAAATAGTGCCATACAGTTCCCCATGTGTATAGTGCACACAGCTCCCCCTTGTGTATAGTGCCACACAGCCCCCCTTTGTGTATAGTGCCACACAGACCCCCTTGCGTATAGTGCCACAAGGCAATGGCGCATCCAAGAAAGTTGTATCAGCCAGGGAGATGTTACTCAAACATGGAAAGGTGGGTTTGGATGCAGGACTATCTGACTTTTCAGGATAGATGCACCGCCCCATGACCCTTTAATGAGTAAGTAGCATATAGTGTGCACCATTTTAAAAGTGGATTTTAAAGATTTTGCTGCATCTGTAAAAACATACAGGGGAATATTGTCAGGTCATGTATTACCACATGGTGGCGGTTCAAGGGTGTAGCGTCCATGGCCACGGGCCGTCGTGTTTACTCACCTCCCGATGCCCGCAGCCATGGATCTGTGAGCGCTGGTCCCCATCGCCTTCCTAGAAGACGCCAGTGCTCACTTTCGATACGGTCTGCTGTGTCCCGTAAGGTGCGCGCGCACGCTCGTGCCTGCTCTTAAAGGGCCAGCGTGCAACCTGTAAAACAATCATCATCATCATCAACCACATGATTTCCTGATAGAAAACCAAAAGAGAAGGATTGACACTGGGAAGCTGAGAAGTAGTAAATGTACAAAAACTTTATTAACAATGATAGCACAATATAAAAAGAATCCAAAAAAACCACAGTAAAAACAGGGATCATTGGCTGGTGAATGGAGTCAGACCATGCAACTATGTGAGAGGCAGGTAAATAAAGTGCATGTACGTCCTTTGAATGATGTATGTAACTATCCGTTAGATAGTAGTCTGTACAGAAGGTAATTCAATAATATGCATCAATAGATATGAAGTGTTTCAGACTATATACCTGTATTTAAATAGTATGGTCGTTATAAGACAACAGATATAGCAGCACAAGTACCAATTGACATAATGACATATCAAGGATCGAAAGCATGCAAACCAAAATACATGAAAATTTCTCAAGGAATCAATGAAGTCTCACATACCCATGGTGATTGAGCAAAGTAAATGCAGCCAAGGTCCACCCCAACGCGCGTTTCGGCGCTAATGCCTTCGTCTGGGGGTGGTGTAGGGTTGAGGTCAAGGGTCCTTTAGGAACTTGGGGTTGTCTTGTATGTTTCTTCCTCCAGTGGCTTCCTTCAGCAGTCCCGGGAGCAGCCTGAGGCCGCACAACCTAGCAGTATGGCCATACTGCTAGGTTGTGCGGCCTCAGGCTGCTCCCTGGACTGCTGAAGGAAGCCACTGGAGGAATATTATTGAATTACCTTCTGTACAGACTACTATCTAACGGATAGTTACATACATCATTTAAAGGACGTACATGCACTTTATTTACCTGCCTCTCACATAGTTGCATGGTCTAACTCCATTCACCAGCCAATGATCCCTGTTTTTACTGTGGTTTTTTTGGATTCTTTTTATATTGTGCTATCATTGTTAATAAAGTTTTTGTACATTTACTACTTCTCAGCTTCCCAGTGTCAATCCTTCTCTTTTGGTTTTCTATTTGCATTTTCTGATGCTGTTAGGGTTTCACACCCTGAAATCAACCCAGTGGTCCACACATACTTCCATGTGCGATTTACCCTGGACCTTTGGGGCTACAGATTTCTGTTGCTTTCTTTCTTGAATCGGTTCTACACATGATTTCCTGGTCTATAAGAAGGCCCCAGCTCTTCTGATCCTTGCCTGAGCGTTGTTAGTTATCCCAAGTCTGTCTTGCAATTGGTCCCTTATTGTCCTTAGTGCCCTGTTACCTGTTCCTGTATCCCGTGCTGTTCTTGTTCCTGTGCCTACTAGTGTCGGAGTCGTGTCTACTGCACCTGCTGTCGTTGCCACGTCCAGTGTCTTCTGCCACGTCCAGTGTCTTCTGCCTCGTCCAGTGTCTTCTGCCACATCGGATACTGCCCACAACGTCCAGCGCTACCTGCTGAACCGACCTCCATCCGTGCTGAAGCCACAGCCACTGTCTGGACTAGTTCAGGCACCCAAGTGTTACTAACTACTATAGACTTTTGTATAGACTGTGACCTGTTTGGCTGCCTCTCCGCTACGGCGGAGTGGCCTAGTGGGTCCATATACCCTGTGATCGTGACAAAGGGATTAAAACTACCAGACAGATTCCCATTAAATAGACAATGAATTGAGAACAATTCAATCTGCCCTGCAATTTTGTTATTTAAATATATCCTACATAATTACAGCTCCAGAACCAAGCTCATAAATATATACAGTACCACAACCAAGCTCAGTACATAAATACAGCACTAGAACCAAGCTCAGTACATATATACAATACCAGAACCAAGCTCAGTACATATATAGAAAATATATATGGAAGAAAAACCTCCAGCTCAACCTCAGCAAAATCCCGCTGCTAGCTGCGCCCGGGTCCTCGTGTCGGCACACGATGTATGGAAGTAGACAATGGTACAAGGCAGGTTCCAGCGCAAAATGATTCTTGAGAGATAAATACTTTAAAATGGAAACATGTTCCAATTTTATTGTAGAAGTAGTAAAACAGGGAGACAATATCCCACGGAGAAAGGTGGATGTGAATGGTGCATGCTGCCTACGCGTTTCAGACGGCTTCCGCGTCCTTAATCATGGCTGAAGTGAAAGTTATGACAACATGGTTGGGGTTTATATCCGGTCAGTAACAGGTGGATTTGATTGCGTTTCACAGTAATTTACTTGGAACGCAGAAAGAGAAAGTTGGCACGTGCCATGTCAAGTTGGTGTTTCTAAACCTCCGAACGATACCAAAAGCTGAAACCAGAGTAAGTAAGCTAATTTTCCATGAATTAGTGTTTATCATCTAAGGTTTTGTTGTACAACAATGTTAGATACATTGAATAGTGTTTTTTATAGTAGTTACTTTTTGACCGGGGATAAACCCTTCTGGTTATTGAGAAATACATATAAGACAAATAAGTAAATAGAGAAGCTTGTGTGAATACGGCATGTACAATAAAATTATGGAAAGGATTAAAAATGTGAACAAAGAACGATATTGAAATTTTTTACGTGTGTTGAAAAATACAGAACATGAAAAAATATATATATGTATTTTTACATGATCAGAGGCATGTATTTATTTCTGGGGCAAACAGAATAGAACATTCAAAGTTTATTTTTGTGCTAATATCCTTATAGGGACCTGATTATATTTAATATAATTTGTAGGGACAAGAAACTGTCCTTACATTAATTATTAGCCCTATAATATTTCATGTTTATGTTTGTTCCATTGAAAGCCTAAAAATATAAGAGATTTCGTTCGTACTTTGTGGTTTAAAATAGTGTTTGCTTTCGATGGAAGGGAAAGAAAAGAAAAGGATATAGCAATTGAATGATATAGGTTAAAGCTGACTGTTTGTTTGGTTTCATAATTATTTGTTTTAGTAGTGGAACATTAACTCCTTCTTCAGATTTAGTCCATGTGGATGTCTAGTTTTCAGGCGGTATATCCAATACGCTTCCCTTCCTAGTATTTTGTGCTTTAAATTTCCTCCTCGTTTGGGTACGAGTACCTTCTCAATGGCATAACATTTAAGAGTATTAGTGGATCTATTATGATTGGAACATCTAAGTTACATCAGCCCATATACCTGTATACAATATTCAGCAAGTGTCATTAATTGCTCCTATGTTCATACTAGGGTCTTGTCCTTTTGTTAAATTTTAAAACTTTGTTTGTCATATGTGTTAAATAAACTATATTTTTTATACAATCTGGCTATAAGCTCGTTTTTCTCTTCTGTGTATGGTTAAAGTATTAAAAACAGCATTTTATTTATGTTATTTTGTCCAATTACTTTTGAGCCCCTGAAATGAGGAGGCTGTGTAGAAAAATGGTTGCAATTTCTAAACGTTTAACAGGATATTTTTCCAACCCCTTGAATTAAACCTGAAAGTCTACACTTCAATTGCACCTCAGTTATTTCATTTCAAATCCAATGTGGTGACATGCAGAGCCCAAATCATGAAGATTGTGCCACTGTCCAAATAATTCTGGACCTAACTTTATATATTGTCTCATGAGCCAGGGCTGTAGAGACACAGCCCTGGTCATGAGAAACGGCCTAAAAACAAAGCAGGACAATTAGTCATTGTTCTGCTTTGCTTAAAACTGATGGAGACAGGAGATACTGCTTTTGATCTACTGTCTTGAATTAAACTTCCCGCTCGCGCGGGCTCTCACGCTCATGAGTCGGCCGGCGATGTGATATCGCGGTGCCGACCCATGTTAGCCGGGGCGAGCGCCACTCGCCACCATTTACAAACGTACCGACAGGGTATAAATAGCTCTGTGTCGGTACACTGAGTAGCGCAGCTTACCCTCCCTCTCCACCGACGAGCTCAGTTCATTTGCTCACCGCTCCATCACTAAGTTAGAGGGGACATTTATAAACTTTTTCTAATTCTATATATCAGAAAAGTTTTTATAGTTTGTTTCCATTACTTCATAAGGTTTCCCAAAAAGTGATATGTCCTCACATGAAATAAGTGATTTTTCTGTAGTAAACAAAACAAAGGGTTAAGCTACCTAGTTTGTATTTCCACACTGTGGTTTTAAATAAGAATAACGTTTTTTTCTTTAGTAACAGTTTTTTTTTGTTTTAAACAACTGTTCCAAAAAACTGGCACCCTTATTATTAATATTTGGTGAAAATAACAGCATTACATTGCTATTATTCTCCCTTGGCGAAAATAACAGCACTGTAATGCTTAGCAAGATTGGGGAACATTTGTTGAGAGATCTTGAACCACTGCTCCATAGAGAACATTTCCTGTACCTTTATATTGTTCGGTCTTTAATTGTGAACTGCCCTTTATAATCTGCAACACAGGTTGTCAATTGGGTTCAAATCTAGAGACAGAGGGCCATTGCCAAGTTTTATTTTTGTGTTCCCACAACCGTTTTTGTAAGAATTTTGAATTGTATTTGGAGGTCATTATCTTGCTGAAATGTCCAACCATGCCCAAAAAGGACATGTTTCAGTGTTCTGCAGAGACAGACAGATTTTGGTCGAATTCATTATGTTATTGATTTTCTTCAAGAGTCTCTGGGCTACTGCCAGCAAAACAACCCCAAAGCATCAACGATCCGCCACCATATTGCACAGTGGGTATCTGGTGCTTCTCTTTGTATGCAGTCCCTTCTTTTTCCCAAAAGTGATAATGGTGTGCATGACTAAACAGTTAATAGGGGTTTTCCCCATTTTCTAGGAAATGCTATCCCTTTCTGATTAGTGGGGGTCTTACTGCCCAGGTCCACATCGTTCCTCACAGTTCTTCCCAGTGATAAGCGATTGCCCATATTGTTATGGCATATTTTAGCAATATTCCATAACATTAGAAATTCGGAATACCCCTTTATTTGATTCCATTAAGGGCATGGCCAGACGTGGCGGAATTACTCTGGAATTCCGTTGCGGACGCTCCGCAGCGGAAATCCGCAGCGGACCCGTTTCTCCATTGCCTTCCACAGGTTTTTAGTAGGGTTCGTTTGCACATTGCGGACAATTCCGCTGCGGAGCATAGGCTGCGGTGCGGAATTTGGTGTCCGCAGCATACAATGCGGACTGTCCACTGCATTTTTCTGGGAGAGAGTCCATACTGAATGATATTGGACTGTTACCAGTGCCGTCTGAGCGGTAAACTTCACTGTACTTTATATATGTTATTTAGGGTATTTGTTGGATCATACCCAATTTAGTTTTGCCTGCTCCGGTCTGAGAGAGATTTTGTGGGTATTTGAGCCAAGAGAAACCACCATTATATTAGCATACAATGGTTCTTGCGGACGTGTGGCGGACTGGTTGCGGACTCATTTTGGAATTTCTCCATTGACTTCAATGGAGATTCAAAATTCTGCAATGAAGTCCGCAGATGTTATGTAGATGTTATGTGTGCTGCGGAGCGTATTGGTTTTACTAAAATGACATTTCCTCATTCTGGCTGGACCTATGTATTTCTAGGTCTACAGCCAGACTGAGGAAGTCAATGGGGCTCCCGTAATTACGGGTGACTACGTGTGTGCACCCATAATTACGGGTGACTACGTGTGTGCACCCGTAATTACGGGAGCATTGCTAGGCGACGTCAGTAAATAGTCACTGTCCAGGGTGCTGAAAGAGTTAAGTGAACGGCAGTAACTGTTTCTGCACCCTGGACAGTGACTACCGATCACAATATACATCAACCTGTAAAAAAAATGGAAGTTCATACTTACCGATAACTCCCTGCTTCTTCCTCCAGTCCCGCTTCCCAGGATGACGTTTCAGTCTAAGTGACGGCTGCAGCCAATCACAGGCTGCAGCGGTCACATGGACTGCCGCATCATCTAGGGAGGTCGGGCTGGATGCCGAAAGAGGGACACGTCACCAAGACAACGGCCGGTAAGTATGAAATTCTTTTACTTTCACTAGGGAAAGTGCTGTCCCTTCTCTCTATCCTGCACTGATAGAGAGAAGGGAAGTGTAAAGGATTTTCCAGACACAGCTTCTGTGTCGACGCCCGTGGGCAATCAGTCTGCACCTGCTCCTATGTCTGTGAGACTGACTCCATCTTCTACCACTCAGGATGGCAGGCTTAGGAGTGGGAGAGCCTATCACAGCCTGGCCAGACGGAGCTAGCTCCCACCCACTGTCTATTTATACCTGCCTTTCCTGTTCCTCCTTTGCCTATGATTCTTCTATGCTTGTTTCCTGGCTTGCTGCTGCTGCTTGTACTACTCATCATCTGCTTGTTATTGACCCTGGCTTTCTGACCACTCTCCTGCTCAGCGTTTGGTACCTTGTTCTCTCCTGGTTTGACTCGGCTCGTTCACTACTCTTGTTGCTCACGGTTTCTCCGTGGGCAGCTGCCCCGTTTCCCTAGCTTCTGTGTACCCTTGTCTGTTCGTCTGTCTTGCACTTACTGAGCGTAGTTGTACCCCGTCGCTTAGGACGGGTCGTTGCAAGTAGGCAGAGACTGAGTGGCGGGTAGATTAGGGCTCACCTGTCTGTCTCCCTACCCTGTCATTACAGGAAGTACTTTCACCACAATACACAACGGCTAGTCCGCATCAATTTAATGCCCATTTTGGGCAGAGCCGCAACAGAATCTGCAACGCAGATTCTGTGCGGCATTGATGCGGACAGTTGCAGAAGAAATCCGCCACGTCTGGGCATGCCCTTATAGTTCAATTGAAATTTTGGAATGTTCAAATCACTGTATTTTGTGGCTTGCTGTTAGGATGTTCTTTCTTTTGTGGAACTCTTCTGGCCATGTCAATAATGTTGTAAAATTCATCATTTTATGAAAAGGTGACAAAAATGGCACTAATCGCAAAAAAAGGAATAAAAAATGGTGCACATGGAATGAAAGTGCATCTTGCTGGACATGTTAGACAGTTTCATCTTCCTTATGCTACCTCATAGCTGGCATTCTTTACATCAATAATTGCGTCAAAAAATGGCCCACATCATTAATAAATTTGGAGCATTTAACGACTCCTCTTAGCCATACAACTTTTCCTTTACAGTTTTTAAAACTATTGAGGAAGGTGCAAAAAGTCAAAACACATAACTTTGGCTACCAGCGTGTACTCCACATTTTTGGGGTCAATTTCTGACAGAATTCTCGCAGATTTTGCTTTGTTAATCTTCCCCACGGTTTATTGCGTAAACATAGAAAATTAGTTTTTTATTTCAAATATACTTTAGGACTGCCAATAATTTTTACTCAAACTGAATACTTAAAATAAAGCAATACTTTTGTAGGCATGATGTCTGTTATATAAATGGTAAGCATTTTATTTTGAGGAAAATAAAACAAATGCAAGAGATTTACTAAGTAAAAAAAAGTGGAGTACATGACGTGCCAAGTTTATTGTATGATTTAGACACTTTTGCCCCTTCCTCGAAGTGTCTAGAAAAAGGGGAGTGGCTAAAATGAGTCGCAAAATGGCCAACATTTTGCTTTTTAAGTATGCCAGCCATGAGGAGGTGTAAGCAGAAGTGTCTAACATGTCTAGGTAGGGATGCCACCAGAATGATAAACCACTGGGAGGCTGGTGCCAGTAAAAAAAAATTACCGGCAATAGCAATTGCTGGAAATTATGCATAATAAGACAGAGTAAGATTACATCCTTTTTGGATTGAATACTCTTTCTTTGCCAGACTGCCCAGCCCTAGGAACATCAGCAATGCCAGGACTAGGTCACGTGTGTGATTGGTGATGACAATCATGACAACTGAAAATTTGTTCCATGCCCATGTCCATGCATTTTTGCAAACTCCATTCAGATGAATGGGACAGTTGCAGGAATTTGAAGTAAGTGAAATAGGAATCATATTACAAAGTTACTTTGTATTTTACTTCATGACTAAACTTAGACTGTATTCACAAGTTGTAGTAATAAATGTGTACACTTCCACATATCTGTGACATTTTTGTTTAATTCTAACAGTCAATTTATTTTATATATCAAATATATATTATAGATTAAATATTGATATAACCAAACATGTTAGAAAAAGTATACACTTTACATAGGCTGTCCATACTTTTACACGTAACTGTAGTGCGAATGAGGCATTACAAGAAATCTGCACAATCGCTATGTCTTACAGGTCAAAAATTGGCAATTTGAACAATATTTTAAATGCTTTGTTTTGCTACCAGTTTTGCAACCTGATTGTTTTCTTTTTTTCTTTGCAACTAAACCAAAAATCACAGATTGACAAAAAAATTCACCGACAAATTTTCAAAAACATAATAAATCATAAAGATAAGTGATATTTGTCTTTATCTCAGAATACTGATATAAACAGATTAGCATCATTTACTGTGAAGTGTAAAATGATAACAATTACAATTGTGACAACCCGTAAAATCTCCTCCAACTTAAAAAATAATCACAGATACATATTTTTTTTACGAACACTGGAAAAAGTCCCTAAAACAACAGACATTATAAACAGAAGTTATAATGTCTATAAGAACAGACTCAGTCAGTGTGTGATGAGAACATGAGGTTTGTAGTCAAGCCCCTATTTGAGACCAAAACCAGGGACTCCCCCATAACATCAACACATGACAAGAGCAACATAAAATTTTCCACAAGCAGAGCGGACACCTTTTTATCTCGTGTACAAGTCATAGTGAAACAAACCTGCTGAGGATTTTCATTATTGTAAGAGAACTGGGCCACTCGTTATCACATTCGTTTCTTTCATTTAGCCATTTAATGTCAAGCACCTTTGTCGACAAAAATATTATTTAAAAAAAACTCCTGTTTTATTTGTGATTTATGCCTGTAGAATGTGCAGTTGTGTCGACAAGAATTCCATTACTTAATACATTGTTTGTATTATTTCTATTAATTCTGCTGCGGTTTGTGGTTTACTATAGCTAAGTATTAGGGTATGTGCACACACACTAAATACGTCCGTAATTGACGGACGTATTTCGGCCGCAAGTCCCGGACCGAACACAGTGCAGGGAGCCGGGCTCCTAGCATCATACTTATGTACGATGCTAGGAGTCCCTGCCTCGCTGCAGGACAACTGTCCCGTACTGAAAACATGATTACAGTACGGGACAGTTGTCCTGCAGCGAGGCAGAGACTCCTAGCATCGTACATAACTATGATGCTAGGAGCCCGGCTCCCTGCACTGTGTTCGGTCCGGGACTTGCGGCCGAAATACGTCCGTCAATTACGGACGTAATTAGTGTGTGTGCACATACCCTTAGCTTGTCCTTTGTATAGAACTGCAGTTATGACGTGAGCAGCAGTATCTCGCATCAGGCGGCACTCTATCAAGGTTGCAGGGGGCAGAAATTTAGACTGCTAGGTTTGCCACCTTTTCCACACAAATATACCAGACAGGTTCATGGTCTATTTACATGTGCCGAATTTGTGACTTTTTTTGCTGCAATTTTGCGCAAATCGGGACAGAAAATACTAATAAACTACTTGTATAAATACAACCTGCTCGGGTAAAAAGTGGGTGTTGTTTTGGGAGTGGGACTTTACAATGAATGTGATTTTTCCACTGGAAGTCTCAGACAGACAATTACTTACTATAAGGGCACGTTCAGACGTGGCGGAATATTTCCGCTGCAAATTTTGGTGCAGATTTGGGGCAATTACGCAATGAATCTGCACCAACATTTGCATATTTTGACCGGTAATTCAAACGTTGCAGTTATCACAACGGACTTGCCACAGATTTCAGTTTTTGCATTGCAAAGGCTGAAATCCGCAGTGAAATTCCGCTTCTTCTCCGCAATGGAAAGAGCATGCTGCGGAGGGAAAAATCTGCACAGCAGCCTAATTTCCGCAAAGTAATTTTCTGCAACCTCTGAACTAAGTTTCCTGAAAATGTATAGAAAGAAATGAAAAAAAACGGCCGCTGAAGAATTCCACTGCAGACTGTCCGCAGCGGAATTCCACAGCAATTCCGCCACGTCTGAACGTGCCCTAACTCAGAAAAAAATAATGGAGTACAGCACTCACTCAGTCAATGCAAATATGGATTTAATTAAGACATGTGACATTTTGGCTATACAAAGCCTTTCTCAAGCAAAGGCTTTGTATGGCCAAAACATTGCATGTCTGGATTAAATCCATAATTACATTGACCAAGTGAGTGCTGTACTGTTACTTTTTTCCACATTGGATATACCTGTGGACCAGATGGACCAAGTCCACAGGAGATGTGCACCATATTCAGTTTGCTTTTGACCGTGGAGTGCTGTCCATCCATATTGTTGACTTGCTGTTAGTCACAATCCTCCGACCTCCACTCTTGACTATCGGGATTGCGCAGGCTGGCAGGCAGTGTGTGCACATGTCCGGCTGCTGAATATGAGTGTCTCTGGCTCTTTGCTTCCTTACCCGCTGCAGCATCCTGCAGGCGCTAATCTCTCAATTGACCTAATCCTGACGCTGCTGACGTTCTGACGCTGCTGACGTTCCTAGGGCTGGGTCGCCTTGCAAAGGAGGAGTATCCAATCCAATTTTAAAAATGTGTTTATTGCCTACGCAGCTTGGACGGGTCGTACAAAATATAAAAAACATAACAAGACATATTTTATAAAATAACATTTTGTAAAAATATAGAAAAAAAGAATTATGACAATCCGTAGGAAAAAAATTCTTATTATCATTTAACTGCCCTGCACATGGCAAGAAAAAAAATAATTCTGCAATTTTTGTTTTTTCCTCATTTCCTCCATAAAAAAATTGTAAATTATTTGCATGCAAAAATGGTACAAAAAAAAATACAACTTGTCCTGCAGAAAACAATCCCCCATATGGCTACATCGGTGGGAAAGTTAAAAAGATATGGGTCTCGGAAAATGGCACCCCAAAAATTATTTCTTTACATAAAATCTGCTTTTACTTAGCAAAAGTAGTAAAACAAAAAAAACTCTATAAATTTGATATCAATGTAATCGTACCGAATAAAGTGAACATGTTATTTATACCACACGGTCTATGGCAAATTGCTGGGGGGTTTTCTATTGCCCCCCAAATTAATTAGAAGTACCTTAAAATAGTGTAAATAAAAACTAAAACTTATCCAACAAAAAACAAGCCCTTATACAGCTTTGTCGATGGAAAAATAAAAAAAGTTATCGTTTTTGGAATGAGTCGATATGAAGAAAACCGCATGGTCCTGAATGTCATCTTTACCTCTATGGCCATGTTCACACGTGGCCACATTTTTCAGCTGAAAATGTTGCTGCAGATTCGTTGCGCATTTGCAACAACATTTTCATATTTGATAGGTAATTCAGACGTTGCAGATATCACAGCAGACTTGCTGCAGATTTCAGCCTTTGCAATGCAAATGCTGAAAACCGCGGTGAAATTCCGCTGCTTCTCCGCAACATAATGTGCATGCTGCGGAGGGAAAATTCTGCACCGCAGCCTAAATTCCACATAGTTATTTTCTGCAACGTCTGAACTAAGTTTTCTAAAAATGTATAGAAACTAATGTAAAACGGCTTCTGCAGAATTCCACTGCAGACTGTCCACAACGGAATTCAACAGCAATTCCGCCATGTCTGAATGTGCCCTATCAAGAAAAATTCTGTACAAAATCCTCAGTTGTTTTCCAAAGAGGAAACTTTAGTGGGGATTTTCAAGCCCAGAGACAATAGATCAGTTCACAGATGGAGCCTTTTATTTGTATAGAGTCCAGGAAAACCTCAAGACGGCAGAAGACCTACATACATTTAAAGCTGAACTCCCTACATTATCTCTTTGAAAATTCTGTACCATGTGCTATTCCAGGTTCCCCTTATCACATTTATGAAAGTGAAATTACACTTAAATAAGAACTTGCTGTTTCTTACGCTCTTGATGAAACCCTAAACCCAATAGCCAGTGGATATCACTGAATATTGTACACATATTATTGTATATTGGTAATATGAACGCTTCTAATCCACCGATCTTTTATTCTGCTGCATTTGATTTGAGGATTGGCTCCTTCACCTTTCTGTATGACCAGGTGTAATGATGCTGTAACGATGCTGGCTGGGTTAAGACAGCAGGACTACAGCAGAGCCTAAGGCCTCATTCACACGAGCGTGTCCGATTTGCGCGCTCGAATAATTGAGTGTTATACGTGCGTGAGTGCATGCGTTGTGCCTCCAATTGTTGGCGTAGCACGCGTCTTGAAGGCGCATGAAAAATGGAAGGAGGAACTTTTTAAGATAAAATTTGGTCCCGCAGGAAGGTCACATGGCCGGGATTCACCATTTCCTATTGCTGTACAGCAGAGAGAGAGAGAGGTTGGTATGATTCCTGTGCTTGTTGTATTGGGATTTTAGAGTATTTTCTTTGTGTGAACATGACATCCAAAGCTATGGTCCATGTTCTAATGTTGTGGCTGATCTCTTGCACATATGGAGAATGACGCCATGTGGTGAAGGAAGAACCGAGGAGGAGGAGGCGACGGCATTGGGTTCATCCCATTGTCTCCCAACGTACTTACAAAGGGCAGTTCCGCACCCTTTATGAGGACCTGCGTCTGCATCCGGCCAAATTTCAGGCCTTCTGTCGGATGTCTGTCGCAACTTTTGATCGGCTGCTGGAGGAGCTGTGTCCCGGCCTAATCTTCAAGAATACAAATATGAGACGCAGCATTTCGCCTGAGGAATGTCTCATCATCACCTTGAGGTAAGAATACATACCGTCTGTTATTAAAACTAATCTCCAGTGTGCTAGTCTAGAACTATAATAAAATGCCTTCTAATATGCTATTATAAATAAGTTTGTATAATTAAAGTAATTTCTGTTCTTTTATCTTCAGATTCCTTGCCACTGGAAATTCGTTTGCGTCCCTTCATTTCGAATTCCTAGTGGGAACGTCGACCATTTCTGGAATTATCAGGTCCACCTGTGATGTAATCTGGCGTCAACTAAAAGATACCGTGATGCCCCAACCCACAACATGAATGTACGATAGAACAGCCAATGGTGACGTGGAACATGTCATGCCCACTGGATCATTGACTAATGACAACACAGCACAAGGAAGACCTGGAACATCTGACCTCCGAACCCGGGAATTGTTTTCAGATTATTTCTAGAGACCCGAGGGTGCAGTGCCCCCTGCAGCAGGACGCTATCCGCTAGAGAAGCCACACGCAAAATGTTCTTCTTTATTTATTGTTTTAGTTTAGGTACATTGTTATTTAGTTTTATTTCTGATAGGTTAGTTAGTGTAGGGCTTCGCTAGACAATCAGGGCCCTTGACGCGGGTTGCGGGCTTTCATATTTAGGTCAAAATATAACTTCCAAGGTTTACAACATACTTTTTAAAAAATCTTTACCCTTTATAAATATTTATATTTTGACCTGAATATCAACTAATACCTTATTTATTTTGTATATATATGTTTTGTTTATAAAAAAAAATATGAAAATAGCAAATGTGATGTAGTGTGTTTATTAATTGTTGCAAAACACAAAAAATATGAAAATCATGTTCAGCCTCCCAAAAAAACAAGTAAAAACACAGACTATATAATTATTTTTTAATCCAATACTTTATCAGAAAACATAAAACAGACCATCAATAACAGTCAAAGGCAGAGTCTGTTATAAAATAAGAGTAAACTTTTCTCTTTTAGTAATTTAAGATCAAATTACAAATGATACAAGTTGGGAGAAGATGGTGAAACAGTGGATGGACTTGCCTCTATTCGCTCAGAGTGGTTGCACAGCAGGTTGCCAAGGAGGTGGATTGGCGTAAGGATCGTGTGGATGGTAGTACCCACCATGATTAAAATTTGGTGGTTCCGGAGCTATCTGTCATTGAAAATATGGACGATGCTGTGGAATAGGAGGTGGTGTACTATATCTCTGTGGCAAATGTGACTGAGGCGTAGTGTGGCCAAATAGCCGCCAGTGCTCCAATGAAGAGAAGCACTCAATGGGGTCATTGGGGGAAGTTGCTGCTTCAAATATGATCATCACCGCGGATTGAGTTCTCAGGCGACGCTCCACAGGGATACGGCGCAAAAAAGGAGCCATGGACCGAACAAATATGTCCACCTCATCCTCAGGCTGATGTCGAGACGAGTAATCCAAAACCCTTGTGTCCACCTGGCTCGCTGTGGATGGCTCCACTCTTTTTTTTCTTTTTTGTGCAGCTCTGGAGCAAGAAGTATTCTCTGGAGTGTAGAGGTTCAGATATCACTAGCTCAGGGGGGGGGGGGGAGTGCACGGATAGGGGCCCAACCCAATTCTGAATAAGACAAAAGTATCCGGCACACAAATTGGAGTAGAGATTTTTTATTATTGTTATTTAGTTTTTACTAAGCCTAGCGCTCATACAACAGTCCCCAGCACGGCTCAGTGCCTGAAGAAGGTCACTAAGACCGAAACGTTGCACTACGCCACTGGCATTAAGTTAAATAACAATAATAAAAAATCTCTACTCGAATTGGTGTGTCAGATATTTTTGTCTTATTCTCTGGAGTGTTTGGGCTCTGAACACTTGGCCCAGGTGATGTCACCTGAATCTCGCTATGCTGTTGTTCCTGTTCTGGACTCGTGGTATCTTCCACAACTCTCTTCTCCACCCCCTCTGTGCTGTCGTCTTCCTCAGGATTGCCCACTAGATTGTCCTCAGAGTTGATATTTAAAGAGAATTTATAGATATTAATATTACATTGACAAGTTGTTTTTTTTTTGCATCAGGATAAAAATCTGAATTTTTTTGTTCAGGGACCTATTAAAGACAGGTGCATGTGGTGTGAAACAAACATCTCAGAAATGTATTGCATATTTGGTGCGATATTTACTTTTTCCCCCAGGCGGGGGAAAACATTGAAAGGCAAATTTCTAATATTTTAACGGATACGTACGCCTGAAGTTCCAAAACGGGTTTGAGAAAGGCTAATTGGAGAGAAAACTATGGCTTTTTTTGCTCGGAGCGGAACCACTCTTCCCTTTGGTGTTAATTTCACGGCAGTATTGGTCCCTCGTGCTTCTCCATCTGACTTTCACATCATCAACTGGAATAGTAAAATAAATATATAACTGTAAAGTCATGAAAAAAATAAAGTGGACATGTACTATGCGGGCGACATTTCTTTTCTTTGTTTAAAATATATTTGACTCGGTCTCTATCAGGGCCACATGCTGCACTAGTAATAAATTATTAACCAGACCCTTGATCAACAGCGACACATGACAAAAGGGGCAAAAAGATACTGTGTCTATATGGACAACATGGCTTGAAAAATAAATAAACTTGCCATATTTTTGAAAAAATAGGGCAGCTACATACTACAGGCTATGCTTCTACTTACCAAAGTTGTTTCTTTCAGCAGGACTGGCACTACTCCACTGTGTAAACATGGCTTTTGAAATGGCCTCCCATGCCTTGTCTTTCTTATGACGGTCATGGTACAAATCAGACCTGGTGTCCCACAACTCAGGCCTCTCCTGGACCAAAAATATTAACCTTTCAACGTCAATTGGCCGAGGCATCACTGCTTGCTTGAGAGCTTGCTGCGCACAGGACTGTTTTGTTCCTCGTCTGCCCTACGCAACAAACAAACAAACAAACACTTCCTTGTTTTTGTTTTAAAGTCCCAATGTGCTTTGCAACTCTGCGTGAATAACGCGTTGGACACGGATGATACAAATGTTCAGTGCGTAGTTTTCATGCACCCATAGACTTTAATGGGCGACTGTGATGCGCAAACACGCACCATTATAGGACATGCAGTGAGTTTCACGCAATACACTCACGCTGCATGAAAAATCACGCATGTATGAATGGCCCCATTGAAAATAATGGGTCCGTGTGCTGTGCGTTGTTTCAACGCACAGCACACGGACGTGATTCACGCTCGTGTGAATGGGGCCTAATTGTGAACCAACTAAATAGTCGTAGGGAAGAGATTTATGAAGCAATATCACAATACTGACAGGCAACAAAAATACAAGAAACAGGGACTTATCGAATGAAGACAGAGATGGAACAAGATGAAGATGTCAGATGGATGATAAGAACAAACGGATGAGTGATGATAACAGTTGGGTGATGGTAACCACAGACGATGGATGATAAGAACAGTCAGATGATGAAAACCATGATGATTAATTATAGATGATAACACCACACCTCTAAGCCTCACTGTCCTAAACACTGTCCCTAATCTGCAGATACTGTTCCTAACACAGTCCCCAGGAAAATACAAGGAAACAGAGGCAATAAAAACATAATTAGCAAACTCAGGAAAAGTAGGCAAGCAGAAAGAACACAATGAAACAGGATCCAATTAACAGGACTAAACAAGCAAACACGGACTGCGGAAATACTTACAAAACACAACACTAGACTGGAGCACACAATCTGATTTTCGAATAGCAACACCCAAATCAAGTATTTTAGCCGACTCCCGAAATCTGAGGCCAGGGATCTTAAGTAGAGACAGACCAATAAGGTCATCTCTCTCTAAACGAGCCACAGTGACACCTCAGTGTGGTCATCTAACCTACTGAATCAGCCTTGCAGCAGTTGCCTCAACTTCTGCCCCAGCTAGTGCTCAATAACAAGTAGATGGTGAGTGTGCAGGAATAGACCTGCTGCTCATAATATCAGCTTCTCTGGAATTTTGCTGACAGGGCAACATCAAAAAGCACCCCCCCCCACACACACACACACACATGGGTAAGGCTATATTCACATTTAAAATTTTCTGCACACAATGAGCGCCAAATATTTTTTTTTTATATTTTCTAAATATCTAAGCCACACCATCAACACAAGAAGAAAAATGAAAGTGGAACACAGAAACGCCTGATCAAACAGTCTGGGACAGGTGTGCACTTGCTATTTCAGTCAGGGACAGGTGTATGCTACCACTACACAAAGACCAATATAACCAATAATACCGCCATACAGTGACCATATAGTGGTCAGATGCCAGTCAAAGATACCAGTTAATAGTGGTCAGATACCAGGTACTACACTGGAGGTCTGCAGAGTATTATCACACTGTACACCATACAAGAGAATCCAGTACTAATCAGATGTAGTTACTGGCAACATACATATTGTAACTGTTGAATCCAATAACTACCAGGTGATGTCTTCTTTGATTGTAGTCATTCACTTTCCTTTTCTTCTCCATCCGACCCAGACCGCTATGATGTGCTCTCACGAAGTCTGCAGATTTTTCTCTTTAGACATCTTTGGCCCCTCATTTTGAAGCCCATCCCCACCTCCTGTAGCAACACAAAATCAGACCCCAGACAAGAACCCTAAATTAAATGAGACCCTATAATATAATTCAGGCCTCAGAATAGACCCCTCCATATATTCAGACCAGACCCCAAAAATTAAATCAGACCCCCTATATTAATCAGACCCCAGACGAGACCCATTATTCAGACCCCAGACCAGATTTCTCCATTTTGTCAGATCCCTGAATTAATTCAGAGCCCAGACCTTTAAATTTATCAAACACCAGACCAGACCCCTAAATTAATTCAGACCCCTGACAAGATTCCTTTAAAATTCAGACCCCAGACTAGATCCCTAAATTAACCCCTTTCTGTCTCAGGCATTTTTAGTTTATTTCGGTCCTCTTTGCCTTCCAAGAGCCATAACTTTTTTTAAATTTATTTGTCAATATAGCTAGTCAGTGAGAGCAGCATAATGTGCATGACAAGTTCCCTTCAAAATTGTCAGGCTGACGATCAGGTGGCAATTGGGCGGCCCTTCTTTGTGTTGCTGCGATCGCTATTGATTGCCACATCTTAAAGAGGCTCTGTCACCAGATTTTGCAACCCCTATCTGCTATTGCAGCAGATAGGCGCTGCAATGTAGATTACAGTAACGTTTTTATTTTTAAAAAACGAGCATTTTTGGCCAAGTTATGACCATTTTTGTAGTTATGCAAATGAGGCTTGCAAAAGTCCAAGTGGGTGTGTTTAAAAGTAAAAGTCCAAGTGGGTGTGTATTATGTGCGTACATCGGGGCGTTTTTAATACTTTCACTAGCTGGGCGCTCTGATGAGAAGTAACATCCTCTTCTCTTCAGAACGCCCAGCTTGTGACAGTGCAGATCTGTGACGTCACTCACAGGTCCTGCATCGTGACGGCCACATCGGCACCAGAGGCTACAGTTGATTCTGCAGCAGCATCAGCGTTTGCAGGTAAGTCGATCTTACCTGCAAACGCTGATGCTGCTGCAGAATCAACTGTAGCCTCTGCTGCCGATGTGGCCGTCACGATGCAGGACCTGTGAGTGACGTCACAGATCTGCACTGTCACAAGCTGGGCGTTCTGAAGAGAAGAGGATGTTACTTCTCTTCACAGCGCCCAGCTAGTAAAAGTATTAAAAACGCCCCGATGTACGCACCTAATACACGCCCACTTGGACTTTTACTTTTAAACACACCCACTTGGACTTTTGCAAGCCTCATTTGCATAATTACAAAAATGGTCATAACTTGGCCAAAAATGCTCGTTTTTTAAAAATAAAAACGTTACTGTAATCTACATTGCAGCGCCTATCTGCTGCAATAGCAGATAGGGGTTGCAAAATCTGGTGACAGAGCCTCTTTAAAGGTTAAACAGCCGGGATCAGCGTGAGTCTCATACAATGACGCTGGCCTAGGAGTGTCTGGAGGAAACGCTGGTGGCCGAACCCACTTGACTAGCCAGCAGTTCATCTACATATTGTTTAATAAATAAAGAGGGGGCAATATCTCAGCAATGGGGGGGGGGGGTGCGCAGAAGTAAGGAACAAACACAGCTGGACTCACAGACACAGCGGCAATTACGTCTAATAACTCATTTGTAGGAGCTAATGACAGGTTCTTTTTAAGTCTCTAATGTAAGAAATATGATCAATTAAGTAATGTCCACCAGGATCCTAATATATAACGCATAGGTTTATTAGGCCTGGCTTAAATAAATTTTCCGTCTATTTAAAAAACAAAACAAAAAAAACCCGAAAATGTTATAAAATAACAAAAAAAAACACTACTCACCACTTCAGCTTTCTGCTGGTTCGAGCAGTGATGCAAGTAGAGACGCGCAAGGCCACAGAGGCCACTGATTGTCAGCGGTCACGTGCAATCATGACACATCATTGCTGGCAGCTTGTAAACAAAGAGTGGCAGGAGACTGCCGAAGCCTCTGTGCTGGATCGGCAGGGGATTGAAAAAATGAGAAGTGTTGTTTTTTTTTTGTTATTTCATAATATTTCTAGTTTGTTTTTTTTCAACATCCAGACAACACCTATAAAGACTGTTGACACTTTTGACATAGAAAATATGATTTTTACACCTATTAGTGGTTACCAACACTTAAAAAAACTTGCAGTTATTTTGAGGCTGTAATCTTCATTCCTTCATCCATTTCAAGCCCCCCCCCCCCCCCCACCTATACGCAGTTTGCAATCTGCTCCTAGTTTCAGTCGTTTCTCCTGTGGGTGTATCCAGGGCCGCCATCAGGAATTTCTGGGCCCCATACAGCCAAGATGTCTGGGCCCCCTCCATTACCAGGGGTGGACAATGAAAAGTGTGGCGTTCATGTTTGTACGTTATACGCGTTAACCGATTTTGGTGCTGATGTCAATTACAGTGAACAAAACCATGGAGCAGGCAACGACCAGTTAATGCCCTGGATTTTGTTCAATTTAACCAAAACATATCCGACTGTGTGGCATATAGTGGGATGCGTCGCCTGGGGAGTGGGGCTTTCCCAGGGCTGGAGTCCCCGGGAAGATCTTCTACTAGCGCTCTGCCCAGGGACTCTGGGGCTGTTCCTTATGTCCATATATGTTAGGCTTCGTTCACGTCTGCGTCGGGACTCCGTTCATGGGTTCCGTCTGACTTTTCCGTCAGGGGAACCCATGAATGGAAACTAAACCGAAACAATCGGAAACCATAGCTTTCCATTTGCATTACCATTGATTTAACGCATCAGTTGCAAATGGTTTCCGTTTGTCTCCATTCTATAAGGTTTCCGTTGTTTGGACGGAATCAATAGCGAAGCTGACTGCGTGGTTTTGATGCATTATTTTAAAATGGCACCTCAAACGCTTCATGTGAATATACCCTCCCCCGCACAAAAACTATAACTAAACTTTTCCCTCACATATCATCTACAGCAAAGCCCCCCTACCCTACACAAATTAACTACAAGGGTCAAATCAGGTTTGAGGTCAAATCAGGTTTTTAGCAACAGTTTTTGTAAAATTGCTTTATAACCATGTCATTTGCCATGGTTTTACGAATATCTCTGCAAAAACAACAAAAACGCAATATGACCTGTGAGTATATGCTAAATATATATAATTGAGCTGTTAGGCCGGGTTTCCACTGGTCGGATACGCTGCATAAAAATCACACAGCGTGTCCGACCTGGAACCCGCAGGACCAGTGGCGTAACTACCGCCGTAGCAGCCGTAGCGGCTGCTACGGTGCCCGCGGCATGAGGGGGCCCGTGTCACCCGCCGGCATGGGCCCCCAACATGGTTAGAGGCTCCGCTAGCAGCCGCTATGGCTGCTACAGCGCGACGCTACTGAACACTACGGCAGAGCAGGGAGTCATCTCCCCGCTCTGCCATTAAACAAAAGACATGTATCCCCTATCCACAGGACTTCCGGGGTCTGTGCCAGCAGCTCCGTAGAAATGAATGGAGCGCCGGTCACGCTTGTGCGCATGCGTGACCAGCGCTCCTTTCATTTTTATTGAGTTGCGCAGACGCCGGAAGTCAGAGGTTAGTCATGGAGAACTTCGGGGGACTTTCGGTCCCCCGTTCTCCCTATCGCTGCCAGCGATCACACATGTATCCCCTGTCCTGTGGATAGGGGATACATGTATTTTGTTGGACACACTGTAGGTCGTATTTTTTTGGGGGGTTGGGGCTGTATGGCGTTACCTACAGGGGGGACTGTATGGCGTTACCTACAGGGGGGCTGTATGGCGTTACCTACAGGGGGCTGTATGGCGTTACCTACAGGGGGGCTGTATGGCGTTACCTACAGGGGGGCTGTATGGCGTTACCTACAGGGGGGCTGTATGGAGTTACCTACAGGGGGGGCTGTATGGCGTTACCTACAGGGGGGCTGTATGGCGTTCTCTACAGTGGGGGCTGTATGGCGTTATCTACAGGGGGGCAGTATGGCGCTAACTACAGGGGGGGGGCTGTATGGCGCTATCTACAGGGGGCTATATGGCGTTCTCTACAGAGGGGGCTGTATGGCGCTATCTACAGGGCAGGGGGGCCGTATGGCACTATCTACAGGTGGGGCTGTATGGCGTTATCTACAGGGGGGCTGTATGGCGTTATCTACAGAGGGGGCTGTATGGCGCTATCTACAGGGGGGCTGTATGGCGTTATCTACAGGGGGCTGTATGGCGCTATCTACAGGGGGGGCTGTATGGCGTTATCTACAGGGGGTCTGTATGGCGTTATCTACAGAGGGGGCTGTATGGTGCTATCTACAGGGGGGCTGTATGGCGTTATCTACAGGGGGGCTGTATGGCGTTATCTACAGGGGGGCTGTATGGCGTTTACTACAGGGGGGGCTGTTAAAAAAGCACTATCTACAAGGGGGGGTTGTGTGACACCCAGGGGAGGGGGGCCCCAGTCAAAAGTTTGCTATGGGACCCAGTCTTTCCTAATTACGCCCCTGCGCAGGACATTCCTTCCGAAAAAATCGTACCACATTGCGGTGCGGTTTTTCAGGATGGAAATCACTCTGCGCAAAAACGCGCTCATACTTACCCCCTCCTCTGACGTCCGCTCCGGCCTCCCTGGATGACGTTGCAGGCCATGTGACGCTGCAGAATCTGGGTAATTCTGGGTAAGTATGTTTTTTTTTTTCAGAGTTGTAATTTTGCGGCGTAAACGTTACAAACGTTGCAACACTTGGCTTTCTGTATGCATCCCCATTGAATTCAAAGGGGAAAACCCGCAGAACAAAATCAGCAAAAACGCAGCATAAATTTTCATGATTTAAATTCAGCACCGCAGGTCAATTTATTAAGTTTATGCTATGGTTTTTTTCCGCAGTGTGGGCATGAGATTTACAAAATCTCATCCTCTCTGCTGCTACTTTAAATACTGCGGAACTCCGCACAGAATTCCGTTGCGGAAATTCCGCAGCGTTTACCTATATGAGAACCTGGCCTTACCAATCACATCTAAGTTATAAACAAAGATGTGATCGATAACGGCTTGATCCGACCGCTGTCACTGAACCCGTCAGTCCCGCTGACCTAACGGATTCAGGTCTCAGAACTAGATACAGCTGCTCTGTATACAGGACATAAAGCTGCTGTATCTCAAATAGTAAAAATAATTTGTAATAATATGTAATTTCCCAGTTGCACCAAACACACTGATAGACATTTTTATTTAAAAAAAAAAGTTTTCAAAGGTTTACATAGCCTTTAGACAGAATCCCCCCGATATGTCGAACCGCATGTCGGACGCATTTCCCGGACCGAACACAGTGCAGGGAGCCGGGCTCCTAGCATCATAGTTATGTACGATGCCAGGAGTTCCTGCCTCGCTGCGGGAAAACTGTCCTGTACTGTAATCATGTTTTCAGCACAGGACAGGGGAGGCAGTGACACCTGGCATCGTACATAACTATGATGCTAAGAGCCCGACTCCCTGCACTGTGTTCGGTCCGGGCAGTGGCGGATTATCATTAGGGTGTTTCGGGCGGTCGCCCGGGGCCCAAGGCTGCCAGGGGGCCCAAGGCTCCCAGGGGGCCTATGACCGCCCGAACCCCCTCATGCCCAGTGGCGTCGCTAGCACCGGAGGGAGCCCCGGTGCCAGGACCGCACCTGTCAGGCGAGGGGAGCTTTGCTTCTACTTAGCAGCCGTGGTCTGTGCTGCTATAGAAGCTCCCCCTCCAGCCCCCCTTCCCTGCTCTAAACATCTCTCCTCTGCTGCTAGCTGTCGGGACATGGGGGAGGGGAGACTGTCGGCGGGCTCTGTGCTGTGAGCAGGAGAAGAGCTGCAGTGAAGACATAAAAGGTAAGTGCATGTGTGTTTAATGTCCATATTCATGTATGTTTAATGTCTATATTCATGTATGTTTAATGTCCATATTCATGTATGTTTAATGTCCATATTCATGTGTTTACAAGGTGTACTTTGTGTATAATGTGCATACTCGTGTATAATGTGCCTACTTTGTGTATAATGTGCATACTCGTGTATAATGTGCATACTTTGTGTATAATGTGCATACTCGTGTATAATGTGCCTACTTTGTGTATAATGTGCATACTCGTGTGTACTTTGTGTACTATGCATACTTTGTGTATAATGTGCCTACTTTGTGTACTTTGTGCATAATGTGTGTACTTTGTGTACTGTGCGTACTTTGTGCATAATGTGCGTACTTTGTACTGTGCGTACTTTGTGCATAATGTGTGTACTGTGCGTACTTTGTGCATAATGTGCGTACTTTGTGCATAATGTGCATACTTTGTGCATAATGTGCGTACTTTGTGCATAATGTGGTACTTTGTGTACTGTGCATACTTTGTGCATAATGTGCCTACTTTGTGCATAATGTCCTTACTTTGTGCATAATGTCCTTACTTTGTGCATAATGTGCGTACTTTGTGCATAATGTGGTACTTTGTGTACTGTGCATACTTTGTGCATAATGTGCCTACTTTGTGTACTTTGTGCATAATGTGTTTACTGTGCGTACTTTGTGCATAATGTGCGTACTTTGTGCGTACTTTGTGCATAATGTGCATACTTTGTGCATAATGTGCGTACTTTGTGCATAATGTGGTACTTTGTGTACTGTGCATACTTTGTGCATAATGTGCCTACTTTGTGCATAATGTGCCTACTTTGTGCATAATGTGCCTACTTTGTGCATAATGTCCTTACTTTGTGCATAATGTGCGTACTTTGTGCATAATGTGGTACTTTGTGTACTGTGCGTACTTTGTGCATAATGTGCCTACTTTGTGTACTTTGTGCATAATGTGCGTACTTTGTGCATAATGTGCGTACTTTGTGCATAATGTGGTACTTTGTGTACTGTGCGTACTTTGTGCATAATGTGCCTACTTTGTGTACTTTGTGCATAATGTGCCTACTTTGCGTACTTTGTGCATAATGTGCGTACTTTGTGCATAATGTGCGTACTTTGTGCATAATGTGCGTACTTTGTGTACTGTGTGTACTTTGTGCATAATGTGCCTACTTTGTGTACTAGTGTTTAGGTAGTGTTAGCAATAGTTACGGCGCGGCAGGGTGGTGGTGGAGAAGGGGGGCCCAAGTTTGGGTAACAGCCCAGGGCCCATGGTCTTCTTAATCCGCCACTGGGTCCGGGAAATGTGTCCGACATGCTGTCTGTATATCACGGATCGAACACGGTCGTGTGAAATAGGCCTTAGTGACCCTAAATACTGCAGTTTGTCCACAACGGGATTAGTTGCAAAACATCTGCAGCAAATACAGTACCAGCAGAGTGGATGAGATAGAACAAATGTCATCCACACGCTGCGTAAATACGGAGCTGTAAAAACACTCAGAAATTTACTTGCGGTGCAGAATTTTATTCTGCAGCATGTCAACTGTATTTGCGGAATCGCTGCTTATTTGTTGCGGGTTTTCTCCATTGAATTAAAAAATGCAACTCATAAAAAAATAAAAATATCTTAGGGTCAGTTCACACAGAGTTTTTTGACACGTTTTTTGACGCGGAAACTGCGTTGGAAAACGCGCCAAAAAACGGCCGAAAATGCCTTCCACTGATTTCAATGGGAGGCGGAGGCGTTTTTTTTCCGCAAGCGGAAATAATGGCTCTCGGTAAAAAGAAGGGACATGCCCTATCTTCGGCCGTTTATGTCTCTGACCTCCCATTGACATCAATGGGAGGCAGAGAAATCGTATTTTGTGCCGTTTTTTGCCCGCGGCGCACATTAGGCGCGGGCGAATAACGCAGTGAAAATTGGCGTGCAGGCAGAGCAAAATCTGCCTCAAAATTCCAAAAAGAATTTTGAGGCAGATTTTCTGCCTGCAAAAAACTCTGTGTGAACCCAGCCTTATAGTTACAAAGGAGTCTGGGCTTCTTCTCCCTCAGCGCGGCCTCCTGAGATGACATTTCATCCCATGTGACTGCTGCAGCCAATCACAAGCTAAATGCTGCAGTTTCCACAGCGGACATTCCGGGCAAAAAACTGCACCACAGTTTGGTGTGGATTTTCGGTCAGAATTCCCTGCAGCGCACAGGGCGGATACGCTGCGTGCTTTTACGCAGCGCATCCACCCCGTGTGAACTCAGCCTAACAATTAAGTTCCCCCTCCCCAAGAAAAATTAATAATGAATCCCTTCTCCCATCCATAGCATTCACAGCCAAGTCCCACCATCCCCCACATATAGCGTTTTACACAAAATCGCCTCCCCAGCATATAGCATTCACAGCCAAGTCCTACCCTCCCCTACAAAAACTTTTACACAAAATCCCCTCCCCAACACATAGCATTCACAGCCAAGTCCCACTCTCCCCCACAAGTTACTTCAGAGTAAAGAACGGCCCATTACATTGCAGGGTCCGTTCCTTTCTCCAAGTAACTAACGCTGGGGCCCTCAATGAAATGTTTAAAGTAGCGGATGGGCCCCTTCTTTTCATCCTTGTTGCCGGGCCCCTGACAGGTACACCAGCAGTACTGCCCTAATGGCGGCCATGGGTGTATCCCTCCCAGTAATACATGCTGGATGTGAGGTCTGTAAATCCAGAATGTTCCTCCCTTCATTAGCTCTCATGTACTGCTTTCCCCTCTCCCCTTTGCCTACACAGATGCTGCCTGTATGTGGGCATATTTTTCTGTGGATTCTCTCCTCCATCTCTACACTGATATAGCCTATGCTGTACTGTGTACAACCTCCTTCCCCTTGTAACCCAGCAAAAGTATGGCATGGAGAAATGGGAGGTTGTGGCCGGCCACTAGAGGGCGCTGTGAGGTTAGTACATCGACAGTGTTTAGTGTGTGGAGTGATATACAAGAGAGGTCTAGTGAGGAAGTGTCTGGAGAGAGGTCTGAGAAGCGCTGGACAGGAAGAGACAGAGACTGGACTGAGAGAGCTGTAGCAAGTAAGGAAGACATTGTGACTCAGATAACTGTAAAAGATAAAGAGCATTCTGGCCAGCAGCAGAGCATAAGTAATGTGAAGTATCAGACACGCATTTACTGGAGTTCCAAGTTAAGGAGATCCGGCTGAAGTTAAGAAGAGAGTGTTTAGAGCAAGAAGCTGAAGACGCCATTTTGAGCATAAGGTAACATAGAGCCATTAAGTGCCGGATCATCAGAGAGTGCATTGTATTACATTGCCGGACCTCAAAGATCACATTACACTAAACCTGGAAGCTAAGAGACTTTATTATCCTAAGGCACCGGATAAAGAGAACATATTTTAATCATTACGGATTATAAGAGACTGTGTTATATTGAAGTGCCGGATAAAAGCAGAGACTGTATTGTTTACCGAGCACCAGTTATATTTTGCCTAGAGCTCAAGTTTTTGACTGTTGTCATATTTTCTGCATGTTCAGTAAAGACAAAACGAATATAATCCCGGTGTCAGTAATTATTGTCCTTAAAGTCATATTACAACTTGGCGTAGTCGGCAGGATGGATGCAGATACAATGGACGAGACAACATTATCATCCAGTGTGACCCATCCAATGATACCGGTGGGAGCCCTCTTAAATCATTTGCCAAAGTTTAATGGATCTGATCTATTGTTGGAAGATTGGAGTGAATGGCTGGAAGGAGCGGCACGGCTCTGTAATGTCGCTCCACATTTAAAAGTAGAATTGGCGCTAAGTACCTTAGAAGGAGAAGCTAGGAAAACCGTTTTGTTACAGCCAGCACGACACCGACAAACCTTCGAACAAATTCGGCAGCTATTAGATGATGTGTATGGGGATACGTCATCTGAGGGCATGATAAGGAAGCGATTCTTTGCCCGCCAGCAGAAAGAAGAGACACTGGCGCAGTTTGCAAATGGATTACAGGAAATAATGGCAATGTTGCAACGTAAAGAAGAACAATCAGCCGGGTCCTTTACCAATGTACACGTAGTATTGCGGGATTAGTTTGTAATAGGTCTCAAGAATCCACCGTTAAGGAGAACTCTGAAGGAAAAGTTAAAGAAAGAACCAGATATGACGATTCATCAATTATTGACGGAAGCTATCGCATTGGAAAAAGAGGAATCGGCCAGCACTGATACGGTGGTCAGGCAAGCAGAAATTGTAACCAAGAAGAACCCCGACATGGAGGCAAGGATGGAGTCATTGGAAGGTGCCATGAGAGAGTTGAAAGCCGCTATTACTAATAAGCCTGACCCTGGAACTCCAGTTCGATACTCACAAGAGAGACAGTCGTTTGCAGATAGGAGGAATCAAGGTAGGAATGCTCCAGGCCCTACCATCTGCTATAATTGTGGCCGAGCAGGACACATTGCTAGAAATTGCATGCGTTCTCACTATCAGAGCAATCGCAGGAATTTAAACTAGAACGACCTTTAGTTGAGGGGCAAACTACAGGGGAGTCCACGGATACATGCCCTGCGTTAGATGCTACAGATATAGTGGGGGAATGTCCCGTCGTCGTAGCAAAATTCAATGGCGTTGAGTTGTCATGTTTAATCGATACTGGATCTCAAGTGACCACTATGGATAAAGTTGTGTTTGAAACTTATTTCCCTTCCTTGTTATGTGAGAAGAGTGACACTTGGATAAGACTCAAGGCAGCTAATAGTTTACCTATCCCTATCCTGGGAGTTATACAAATGGACATTTCAATATGGAATCGTGATTTGAACAAAAAGGGGGTTATAATAGTAGAAAAAGCTATGGACTCTGAAATTCCCGTGATTCTAGGAATGAATATATTGCGGGACTTAGATGGAGTAATGTCACAAGAGCTGGGCCCAAAATACTGGAAACAAATACCCACTCAACGACCTTCTCAAATGGCTTTACAGCGCACTTTAAAACATTGTCGCATTAATGGAGAACTGTTAAATTGGCCTGGAAGGGTAGGACTGGTTAAGATACCAGCCTCTCGAAGTATACAAGTACCAGCAGGCCATGAAATGTTGTTACCCTTGCCAGTGGGTACTAATAAAGTGTTAAAGGGCACCACTGTGTTAATTGAATCAGCTCTGCAGAAAGAAGGAGTAGCCGTGGCCCGGTCGATATGCAAGGTGCAGGCTGGACAAGTATTATTACGAGTGGTTAATATCACGAAACAAAATGTAACCTTATTTCCCCGGGAACTAGTAGCTGAAGTGTTTCCGGTGAGGGAGGAACAAGTGGAAAGCCGTTCAGATTGGCAAGTGAGTTATCCTTGTGAAAGTGTAGCTGTGGTTACAGTGTGTCGAGCCACCACTCAAGCTAATGACACCATTGGGAGGCGATTACTGGAGCAAATACCTTTAGAAGGAACGGATTTGACTACCAGACAAATAGATGAAGTGGCGGGAGTGTTAGGAGAGCACTCCAAGGCTTTTTCCAAGAATGAAGCAGACTTTGGGTTGACAACAACTTTAGAACATGAAATACATACGGGAAATGCTCACCCGGTACGAGAACGATACCGTACCATTCCGCCCGCTTTTTATCAAGAAGCCAAAGTGTTGCTAAAACGCATGCTAGACAGTCATGTTATCCGACCCAGTAAAAGTCCATGGGCTTCTCCCATAGTATTAGTAAAGAAGAAAGATGGAAGCTTGCGGTTCTGTGTAGATTACCGGCGATTGAATGCCTGCACCGTCAGAGATGCATACCCTTTACCACGAATAGAAGACTCTTTGCTGGCTTTGGGTAAGGCCAAATACTTCTCTACCCTGGATTTGGCCAGTGGGTACTGGCAAGTACCAGTTGCAGAAGAAGATCGAGAAAAGACTGCATTCATCACCCCTATGGGGTTATACGAATTTTTGAGAATGCCGTTCGGTCTAACCAATGCACCAGCTACATTTCAGCGCTTGATGGAAGTTTGTTTGGGAGATTTAAACTTTGAATGTTTGCTCATCTACCTAGATGACATCATTATCTTCTCAGCCACTTTCACAGAACATTTGGAAAGATTGAAAGTGGTACTTACGCGTATCGAAGAACATGGTCTAAAACTAAAACCGGGCAAATGTCACTTGTTTAAAGAAAGAATTGAGTACCTGGGACACGTGGTTACTAGAGACGGTGTACAACCAATGGATGCCAAAGTACGAGCCGTGCAACAATGGCCGGTACCAAAGACAGTAACAGAGCTTAGAAGTTTCCTAGGACTGATTGGATATTACAGACGGTTCATACAGAATTTTGCTAAGGTGGCTGCTCCCCTATATGTGTTACTGAATGGAACCAAACCGGGAGTCGATCATAAGAGAAGTATCACTTGGGGAATAGAGGCTGAACAAGCCTTCCAAGAGTTAAAAAGACGACTAACTGGTGCTCCTGTCTTGGCGTATGCAGATTACTCTCTACCATTTGTTTTGTGTACCGATGGAAGTTTAAAAGGATTAGGAGCTGTTCTTTCTCAAGTGCAGAATGGACAGGGAACGTGTCATTGCTTATGCCAGTCGGACGCTGAGAGATGGGGAAAAGAATCCGGACAACTATAGCTCATTCCGGTTGGAACTTTTGGCAGTCGTATGGGCGGTGACCGAGCGATTTGCAGATATCTTGCTGGGCGCAGAGTGTGTGTTATGGACTGACAATAATCCATTGGTTCATTTAGACTCGGCCAAATTGGGTGCTATGGAGCAACGTTGGCGAGCACGACTTAGCAAATTTAAATTTACTGTGAAGTACCGCCCAGGACGAGCTAATGGGAATGCAGATGCCCTGTCCCGTAATCCAGTAGATTTGCCTGAAGGACTGACTGAAGAGGAGTTAGAGGAAACAGAGACTCCTAATTTCCTTGCCAATGAAGTACATGATCAGATGCCAGGTGAGAATATTCAAAGTGCTCCGGTGCATACTGTGGAGCCCATAAGAGAAACCATCGATCAATGGACTGCTGAAGAATGGAAGAAACAGCAGTTGCAAGATATTCAAATTCGGACTGTAAGAAGATGGGTGCTAGAGAGATACCGACCCAATCAACGAGAGCGATTGCGATTGTCTGGAGTGGGACAGAGAATATATCGCCAACGAGATAGATTGGCAGTAAAACAAGGGATATTGTACCGCCGAGTATTCCTACCGACCATGGAAGGACCCGTCTGGCAAGCTGTGTTGCCGGAGCGAGAGTTAGAAAGTACGGTTAAGTGGATGCATGAGAAAAAGGGGCATTATGGTCCTGAAAAGACTTTCCGTTGGTTGCAACAATTCTACTATCATCCTTTGCTGTTTGCAGTGGCACAGAAAGTGTGTCAGAACTGTAGAAATTGCACCCTGGCCAGAGCGGCTGAACAACAAGCTCCGGTGGGGCATATACAGACGCATTATCCATTACAGTTGGTCATGATGGACTATTTGACAGTAGATGAGTCTTTACAAGGGTACAGATATTTATTGGTTGTGATAGACCACTTCACCAAATTCACAGTGGCCGTACCTACCAGAGATCAAACGGCTGAATCTGCGGCACAGGGATTGTGGACTCATTTCATCTTACCCTATGGATGTCCTTCACAGCTTCACTCTGATCAAGGAGCTTGTTTTGAGGGGCGAGTAATAGAAGAATTATGCAGATTGTACCAGATTAAAAAGACCCGCACGACCCCGTATCACCCTCAAGGGAACGGGGCCTGTGAAAGGGTGAATCGGACCATATTGCAGTTGTTGCGAACACTGGAGAAACAAAAAAAAGAGAGATGGCCTGACTACATTGCAGAATTAATCTGGATCTATAATAACACTGTACATGCCACTACTGGATATTCTCCTTTTCTGTTAATGCTCGGAAGAAATGGACGATGTCCCCTAAATTTAATGATGCCTATCCCGGAAGAACAAGAAGAGTGGATTCCGCAGACCTGGATGTGGGGTCATCGACGCAAGGTACAAGAAATGTATAATTTAGTGGCGCAGAGACTGGGGCCTCATGATCTTACAGTAAATAAGAAATTGAAGGAACTACCTTTGCAAGTGGGTGATAGAGTAATCGTGCGAAACCAGGGTGCAAGAAGAGCAGGAAAGCTGCAATGGAAGTGGGAAACCTTGGCGTATGAGGTGGTGCGTCAGCCCAATCCATATATTCCTGTATTTGTGATCAAGCCGGAGGGTAGTAGTGGCCCTTTGAAAACCGTACACAGAAATATGCTGAGACCCTGCACATTTATAAGTCGTGAACCAGAAGCAAACACTAGAGATCCTCCTGTTGCAACACCCGTTCCCGTAGATGAAGGTTGGTGGAGTCCGCCGGTTCAAGTACCAGAGAGACAAGAAAGTACCAGTGAAGTACAAGAAGAGAATGTTACTCCTGTGGAAGAAGAGTTGTCACAGGTACGTCATTCTCAGCGATCCAATTTTGGAAGACTTCCTTCTAGGTTTGAAGGATTTGTGACGCCACAGCAAGTTGCCGGGACGGCAACTGATAAACCTGGGGGAAAAGATGTAACCCAGCAAAAGGATTGTATGGCATGGAGAAATGGGAGGTTGTGGCCGGCCACTAGAGGGCGCTGTGAGGTTAGTACATCGACAGTGTTTAGTGTGTGGAGTGATATACAAGAGAGGTCTAGTGAGGAAGTGTCTGGAGAGAGGTCTGAGAAGCGCTGGACAGGAAGAGACAGAGACTGGACTGAGAGAGCTGTAGCAAGTAAGGAAGACATTGTGACTCAGATAACTGTAAAAGATAAAGAGCATTCTGGCCAGCAGCAGAGCATAAGTAATGTGAAGTATCAGACACGCATTTACTGGAGTTCCAAGTTAAGGAGATCCGGCTGAAGTTAAGAAGAGAGTGTTTAGAGCAAGAAGCTGAAGACGCCATTTTGAGCATAAGGTAACATAGAGCCATTAAGTGCCGGATCATCAGAGAGTGCATTGTATTACATTGCCGGACCTCAAAGATCACATTACACTAAACCTGGAAGCTAAGAGACTTTATTATCCTAAGGCACCGGATAAAGAGAACATATTTTAATCATTACGGATTATAAGAGACTGTGTTATATTGAAGTGCCGGATAAAAGCAGAGACTGTATTGTTTACCGAGCACCAGTTATATTTTGCCTAGAGCTCAAGTTTTTGACTGTTGTCATATTTTCTGCATGTTCAGTAAAGACAAAACGAATATAATCCCGGTGTCAGTAATTATTGTCCTTAAAGTCATATTACACCCTCCCTGCTGGTACCTCTAGCTATGTGCAACTGTGAGAATAGGGAATAAATCAGATGAGCAGTCTCTTAGTAATGCAGCTAGATGATGTCATCCGTGAGACGACAGCAGCCAGGAGCTGAATGCTGTTAGTATTTAAAGAGGCTCTGTCACCAGATTTTGCAAGCCCTATCTGCTATTGCAGCAGATCGGCGCTGCAATGTAGATTACAGTAACGTTTTTATTTTTAAAAAACGAGCATTTTTGGCCAAGTTATGACCATTTTCGTATTTATGCAAATGAGGCTTGCAAAAGTACAACTGGGCGTGTTGAAAAGTAAAAGTCCAAGTGGGCGTGTATTATGTGCGTACATCGGGGCGTGTTTACTACTTTTACTAGCTGGGCGCTCTGATGAGAAGTATCATCCACTTCTCTTCAGAACGCCCAGCTTCTGGCAGTGCAGATCGGTGACGTCACTCACAGGTCCTGCATCGTGTCAGCACCAGAGGCTACAGATGATTCTGTAGCAGCATCGGCGTTTGCAGGTAAGTCGATGTAGCTACTTACCTGCAAACGCTGATGCAGAATCAACTGTAGCCTCTGGTGCCGACACGATGCAGGACCTGTGAGTGACGTCACAGTGCTGCACTGCCAGAAGCTGGGCGTTGTGAAGAGAAGTGGATGATACTTCTCATCAGAGCGCCCAGCTAGTAAAAGTAGTAAACACGCCCCGATGTACGCACATAATACACGCCCAGTTGGACTTTTACAAGCCTCATTTGCATAAATACGAAAATGGTCATAACTTGCCCAAAAATGCTCGTTTTTTAAAAATAAAAACGTTACTGTAATCTACATTGCAGCGCCGATCTGCTGCAATAGCAGATAGGGGCTGCAAAATCTGGTGACAGAGCCTCTTTAAGTCAGAAGCAGCAGATCAGTCAATTTACAGTAGCTGCACAGATTATACACCACAAAAATGGTAGAAAGGTTTTAATGAATTTTTAGTGAAGTTGATAAATATTACATTTAACCCCTTGACGCACGGGTACGTCCTGGTGCAGAGGGAGAAATATGGAGTGCGCTCATGTGCTGAGTTGTGTTTTTCAGCTGTGTTTTACACCGACACCCAAGAAAGACTAACAGCCTGTGGCAGGGCTTAACAGATGCCTGTAAAAATGACGATATACTGCAATACATATTGCAATATATTGTACCAGCGATCGAACGATCGCTGTTTCAGGTCCTCTAGGGGGACTAATAAAATGTGTAAAAAGAAGTGAAATAAAGTTTTTAGTAGTGAATTTTGAACAAAAAATTTAATTGAAAGTTAAAAAAAAAAACTTTTCCCACTTTTCCTCTAAAGTAATGTAAAAAATAAAAAAAAGTTAACTAAATTGTTATTGCTGCCTTCGTAAAAGTCTGAACTATTATAATACAGTGTAATTTAACGCGCACGGTGAACGCCTTACAAAATAAAAATGTAAACAGCCAAAATCACATTTTTTTTTTATCAAGTTAGCTCCCAAATTTTTTTTCTTAAGGGGGGATTCACACGAGCGTGTATTCGGTCCGTGCGGGCCGCGTGGTTTTCACGCGGCACGCATGGACAATACAAGTCTATGGGGCAGTACAGACAGTCCGTGCTTTTTGCGCAGCGTTTGTCTGCTGCGCAAAAAGCGCGACAGGTTCAAAAACTCTGCGTATTTCGCGCATCACGCACCCATTGAAGTCAATGGGTGCGTGAAAATCACGCGCACCACACGGAAGCACTTCCGTTGAACGAGCGTGATTCGCGCAACAGCAGTGAAAAGGATGAATGAAAACCGAAAAGCACCACGTGCTTTTCTGTTTCCGAACATCCAAACGGAGTGTCTTTGCGATTAGCGAAGCCGGACAAGCGTACCGAACTTCACCGGGTTCGGCCAAACTCGTTTTGGCCGATCCCGGCAAAAAAATTATCGGTACGCGACGTCAGGAGATAGTCACTGTCCATGGTGCTGAAAGAGTTAAACTGTTTCAGCACCATGGACAGTGACTTGCGATCCCAAAATACATTAACCTGTAAAAAAAAACCGAAGTTCTAACTTACCGATTACTCCTGTCTCCTTCCTACAGTCCGACCTCCCGGGATGACACTTCAGTTCAAGTGACAGCTCCAGCCAATCACAGGCCAAGCACAGGCTGCAGCCAATCACAGGCTGCAGCGGTCACTTGGACTGCTGCGTCATCCAGGGAGGTGGGGCCCGATGTCAAGAGAGGCGCGTCACCAAGGACGCGTCACCAAGGACGCGTCACCAAGGCAACGGCCGGGAAGTTCTCGGTAAGTAGGAACTTCATCTTTTTTTTTAACATGTTTTTCGCTGTTGTGTTCGGCATTCACTGTCGAGGGTGCTGAAACATTTAGCTCTTTCAGCACCTTGGACAGTGACGGGCGTTGACAAGCCTCATCTCTATGATGCCGGCTGCGCGAAAATCACGCAGCCGCGCATCAGACACGCATGACACACGCAGCTGTCAAATGGTTTTTGCGCTCGCAAAACGCTGCGTTGTTTGCGCGCGCAAAAACGCAACGTTCGTGTGTATCTCCCCTAAAAGTGATTAAAAAGTCATTTCTACCAACAAATGGTACCAATAAGGACTACAGCTTGTTCCGCTTCTTCTCCTACTTAGATTTAAATAGCAATCTATATAGCTATCAACCTGACATATCTAAATAAAAATTAAGTTATAATAAACAAATGTAGTTGCTGTATTGTATCACCTGAGAAACATGCCTTGAACGATTTGTGTTCACATATGTGGAAACTCCCTACACTTTAAATAAATTTCCGCCCTTAAAAACCCTTTGATCTTTCTAATGCAAAGCTCCAAATTCCCTGTAAAGACATAGGGGAAAGTAAACAACATTTCTACGCCAGTTTTTTGGCTTAGAAATGTCGCAAATGGCCCAAAAGTTGCAAAATTTCAACTTTTGGGTAGTTTTCCCTGCTCTCGACACTTTTTAAAAAAAAGCACGCTGAGTTTCTCTTTCGCCACCTAAAATTGTTGGAATCTTGGCTCCTTCCTGTGGCTCAGGTATAGAGTGGAACCAAAAAGAGAGGCTGTGGCCAACTATATTATCAAAGATAAGAGAATTTAGTAGAATTGGATTATCTCAAACAACACTTTATGGTTCTTTATTTTTCAACTTAATTATAAATTTAATTTCCGATCCTACTCCTATTGGGCTCTTTAGCATGTAACATGTTTTTCATGAAATGTGATTGCAGTATTGTGTAATGCATTAATTTGACCTAGAACATTCTGTACCTCAATGCCACAGTCTAGCTCTTATGTAACTTGACCCAAATAAGAATGGAATAAAAAATTAAAATGAATACCACCGTGTGCCGTGGAAAGTCCATTGCCCATTTTATATCACGATATTTCCTACTATAACACTCACATATTACTAGAAGTTGGTAGATTGTTTCAATCGTCATTGCTAATAGTCTATACTCCTAGTAGTTTTTGTTTCAATAAAGATCAGTTCTGCCTTGAATACCATTTAGTGTTTTGTTTTTTTTAATTTAAATCGTTTTAAAATTCTGTGCTGATTAATTTCTTAATTTATCTTTATACTGGTCAGAGCTTTGTTTTTTTTTTATACATATCCCCTTCTTAGACATAGATTCAAAACAAAACATACTGGCTACCTACAGTCACCACTAGCAGGAATTGCAGACACTGAAGCGCCTAGGGAGAGTGTCAGGGACTGCAAGGGGTTAAGAAGGATGGAACGTTTCAATAATGCCCAGGACCAGGATTGGTGAACAAGGGGTTGAGAGGGGCGTAGTTAAGAAGATATAAGGCAGGGGTTTGGGGCAGAAAGCCCTCTTACCTTCAAGCTGCAGTGGAAGAAACACCTTTGCTGCTGCTGGAAGATTCGGAGCGTGATCCTTCAGGACTGATGGCGGAAGATCTTTTGCGGCAGGTTGCACAGTGGGTGGCGTTGGAAGGGCCTGCCTGGCTGGAATCCCTGCTAGCTGATGGGGGACGAAGTGGATCAGAGCGTGTCATGGAACAGCCGGGAGCGGCTACCCGAGGTAGGCCGCAACGCGTTATTCGCCCCCCAGTTCGTTTGAGCCCTAGCCCCGTTGCTGTTCGGGGTGCTATGACTGCTGCACCGTTGTGCGCTGGTCCCAGTATGTCCCCTAGGCCTATGTCGCCTGGCGCCTCGTCGGTCGACATAGTGCCGCCCTCCCCCCCGTCCACTCGTCGCGCTGGCGTCCCTCCCCATGTTGGTAAGAGGGCTGCTGTTAAACCGGCGCAGGCGCGGTACAACCCACCTCGAGCTGCAGTTGCGGGCACGGATGCGGCGGCCAATTTCCGGGACAGCGGGGTGAGTATGGCGGGCCCAGGTAACTGGTCCGCCATGGTCGCGTACCACGAGGCATGTTCGCGGGAGCTGGGACTTACTTCCGGTTCCCGTGAGCCGCCGGGGCCGACGCCATCGCTCCCCGTTCTGTTCTCTGTGCAGCCGGAAATGGCTGTGGGGAGAACAGAGGCGGGACTTCCTGGCCGGCGCAGGTCGGCCAGGAAACAAGATGGCGGCGCCCATGGAAAGAAGATGGCGGCGAGTACAAGGAAGCGAGCGGTGAATACGCGGCATAGCCCTGGGGCGGGGGCTTCTGCTGTGCCTGCTGCTTCTCAACTCCAATCTCCCCCGGTTCCCTGTCAGCAGGGGTCGAGGCCGGGAGGGGAGCGTGCTAGTGAGGATAGGGTCAGGGGAGCGGTGGACCCGTTTTGCTCTTCTCCTGCCTTGTCTCATTGTTCTCCTGCAGGTCCGGTGAGGGAGCGTTCCAGGCGAGGGAGGAAACGCAGAGCTGGAAGACATCGTCATCGCGGCCATCACAGACGTCGCAGATCAGGTGGCGTGAAGAGGCATGGTCGGCGGTCTTCCTCGTCTTCCAGTGAGGGATTCTCCTCCTCGTCAGCGACATCGGCATCTGCCTCGTCAGGGTCGTGGAGGAGGTCGTCGCGGAGATCGTCACGGCCGCAGAGACACAGTCGACGCCGGGAGGTGCGGCACTTGTCGGTGGATCGTGAGCAGCTGTCCCAGGTTGTCCCTCCCGCCGGGCCGGTGTTGGAGGTTCAGGCCGTGGTTCCAGTGCCGCGGCAAGTGGCTGACGGACCCTCTGGAGTCGGTGGGACCTCTGAGGGCGGTGAGTCGGCCTGCGGTGACGCATGGCTTAATAAATCTAATTCTTCGGGTGCTGATTTGATTTCCGTTTTAAAAGCCGTGGTGGCTGGTTTGAATGTGAATGAGGGAACGTCGGTTCCCTCGGTGCCATCAGGGGGGGCTAAGCTCCCGTCTGAGAGAGAAAATACTTTAGCTAGTTTGACGTTTCGAGATTCTTTGTTTTGTGGGGTCGCTCCTCTCGGGACTCATTTGTCAGCTGAGACCAAGGACAAGATTTGGAAGAATGAATTTGTGGATATTTGGTCCTTGGTCTCAGTGGAGCAGGTGACTGTTGATAAGGAGCGGGTTTTTGAGAGAGGTTCGGATAGGAAAGCAAAAGTCGCGAAAACGTTTTGCAACTGGTACAGTGTTATGCTACACTGGCTCACGTGATTTGCCAGCGGTATCCCGGGAAAGGGGCCGAGTTGTTTGTTTATTTTGACACAATTTTCAGCGCCCACAGGCTGCACGGTGGTGCGGCCTGTTGGCGTTATGATGAAGAATTTCTCAGTCGTTTGGCTTTGTCACCCGATATTAGTTGGGCGACTAAGGCAACGGACGTGTGGTTGCAGCTCATCTTAGCGCAAGGGAGCAGACAGCAACGACCCTTTCCCGGTGCGGCCGCAGCGCCAGGTCCCGCCCCCGGAGCTGCGGCCGCTAGGCCCACGGGGGCCTGTTGGCTCTACAACGAGGGCCACTGTCTGTTCTTTGCCACGTGCAAATTCCGACATGAATGCTCCATCTGTGGGGGCACTCATTCGGCGCTCCGTTGTTTCCGGAGAGGCAAGCAGCCGGTCAAGGCACCTCCTTCCGGCGCAGCGGAGAACGCCGGTGAACGTTCTCGAGATGGTCCCATGGTTAGAGCGATACCACAGGAGGCGGGAAGCAGAGGTGCTCACTAGCGGGTTTTCGTTTGGTTTTGAGATTCCTTTTGAATATTCTGCAACATTGTCGTTGGCTGACAATTTGAAGTCGATCAATGAGAATGTTAGGGATCTGCCAGGTACTTCATCTAGGTATACTCCTGGGTAGAGATGAGCGAACTTTTCAAAAGTTCGGTTCGGCTAGTTCGCCGAATTTCACAAAAAAGTTCGATTCGGACCGAACTAGTTCGGACCGAACCTGTCACTTACGTGCGCCGAGCATGCTACTGTCTCGGGTGCTGATAGAGTTAATGGGCTGCACTAACTCTTTCAGCAACCTTGACAGTACATGCTCGGCGCGCGGAAAATACAATTTAAATGTAATAAAAAAATAAAAATTATAAGTTCGTACTTACTTTCCTCCTGTCCGGCCTCCAGCGATGACGTTTCATCCCTTTCGCCGCTGCAGCCAATCACAGGCTGTAGTGGCGGTCACGCACGTCAGGATGACGCTTCATCCCACGTGACCGTCTCTGCAGCCAATCACAGGCTGCAGCGGCGACATGGATGAAACGTCATCGCTGGAGCCCGGACAGGAGGAAAGTAAGTATGAACGTATTATTATTTTTTTTGGCATGTATGTATGTTGGCATGTATGTATGTATGTATGTTGTCATGTATGTTCGCATGTATGTATGTTGTCATGTATGTATGTATATATGTGCATGTATGTTGGCATGTATGTATATATGTGCATGTGTGTATGTATATTTGCATGTATATATTTGCATGTATGTTTGCATGTATGTATGTTTGCATGAATGTATGTTTGCATGTATGTATGTATGTTTGCATGAATGTATGTTTGCATGAATGTATGTTTGCATGTATGTATGTTGTCATGTATGTATGTATGCATGTATGTTGTCATGTATGTATGTATATATGTGCATGTATGTTTGTATGTATATTTGCATGTATGTATGTTTGCATGTATGTATGTATGTTGGCATGTATGTGTATATTTGCATGTGTATATTTGCATGTGTATATTTGCATGTATATATTTGCATGTATGTTTGCATGAATGTATGTATGTATGTTTGCATTTTATGTATGTATGTATGTATGTATGTATGTCGTCATGTATGTATGTTGTCATGTATGTATATATGTGCATGTTTGTATGTATATTTGCATGTATATATTTGCATGTATGTATGTTTGCATTTATGTATGTTTGCATGAATGTATATTTGCATGTATGTATGTTGTCATGTATGTATGTGGTCATGTATGTATACATGTTTGTATGTATGTTTGCATGTATGTATGTATGTTGTCATGTATGTTTGCATGTTTTTATTTTTGCATGTATGTTTATATATGTGCATGTATGTAATTATGTTTGCATGTATTTATGTTTGCATGTATATTTGTGCATGCTTGTATATATGTATGTATCTTTGCATGTTTGTATGTATGGTTTCATGTGTGTGTGTATGCATGTATGTATGATAGTTTGCATGTATGTATGTTTGTTTGTATACATGTCTGTATGGCCATGTATGATACTGTCTGCTGGCGCCCTGTATCTAAGTCAACTTCGCGGCAGGCTTCTATACATGGTATAACAGTCAGTATCACACATTAAACTGAATCTAAGCCTACGACATGTTTTATTTCATTTTTTTTTACAGGTTTGGTGTTTGGACTACGTCGGTTTCGAGGACTACTTCGATGACGGTTTTTTTTTCTACAATAAAATGGTTAATGAGGGTTGTGTTGGGGGTGCTTTATTTCAATAAAATATTTTATCTATATCTTTGTCTTTTCAAATTTTATTACTACCACTTTAGTAATGGCCGCTGTCTGAGTGACAACATCTATTACTAAGGCGAGGCTTAGTGTTAGCCGGTGCAGAGGCTAACACTAACCACCATTATTACCCCGGTACCCACCACCACCAGGGGTGCCGGGAAGAGCCAGGTACGATCCAGTACCCGACCATCTGTTGTGATGGTCGGGCTCTGGGGCGGCCGCAGGCTGGTATTATGAGGCTGGGAAGGGCCAAAAACAGTGGACCTTCCCACCCTTGTAATGCTAGGCTGCTGCTGCTGTGTTGTATCTGGCTGGTTATAAAAGTGGGGGGGACCCCCACGTCATTTTTTTTTAATTATTTATTTATTTTTCATTTGTTTTAAAAAAGACATGGGGTTCCACCCAATTTATCATAACCAGCCACATACAACACAGTGTTATTAGCCTGGGAATGGACAAAACCAGTGGCCCCTCCCACCCGTGTAATGCCAGACTGCTGCGTATATGGCTGGTTATTAAAAATGTGGGGGACCCAACGTCTATTGTTAAATTTGTTAAATTCCAAAAAAAAAATGACGTGGGGTCCCCCCCATTTTTATAACCAGCCCGATACAACACAGCAGCAGCAGCCTAGCATTACAAGGGTGGGAAGGTCCACTGTTTTTGGCCCTTCCCAGCCTCATAATACCAGCCTACGGCCGCCCCAGTACCCGACCATCACAACAGATGGTCGGGTACTGGATCGTACCAAGCTCTTCCCGGCACCCCTGGTGGTGGTGGGTACCGGGGTAATAATGGGTGGTTAGTGCTAGCCTCTGCACCGGCTAACACTAAGTACCGCCTTAATAATGGACGCTGTCAATCAGCCAACTACCATTATCTAGGCACTAATAAAGTTTAAAAAAAAACACAAAGACAATTCTTTTTTATTGAAATAAGAAATCCCCAACAAAACCCTCGTTAACCATTTTATTAAAATGTGAAAAAACGTAGATCTACGCAGTAGTCCAACGAATCGAAGATGTAGTCCAATCGGTACATCAAAATCTGCAACAACATAAAAAAACAGTTATCAATGTGAACAATAACAATACTTCTACTCACCTACACACATATATACACGCACGCACACACAAACAACCATACACAAACACACACATATACACAAACACACACATATACACACACCCATATACACAAACACACACATATATAAACACACACACACACACACAAACATCTACACACAAACATATATACAAATACACCCATATATATACACAAACACATAAACACACCCATATACACACATATACACAAACACACACATATACAAAAACACACACACACAAACATCTACACACAAACATATACACATACACCCATATATATACACAAACACATATACACAAACACACCCATATATACACAAACACACATAAACACAAACACACATATAAAAACAAAA